>NC_071127.1:12389583-12693125 GCF_024256425.1 Clarias gariepinus | reverse complement strand
TTATTATGAAAATAACAGAAATTATTCAACCACAGACATTTTACATTAAAGACTTCTATTGTGTTCTGTACTTTTACATGTAATATACAGGTCCTTCTCAAAAAATTAGCATATTGTGATAAAGTTCATTATTTTTTGTAATGTACTGATAAACATTAGACTTTCATATGTTTTAGATTCATTACACACAACTGAAGTACCAGATGAGGATATGTTCCCTGTTGAGTATGGTTCCTCTCAAGGTTTCTTCCTACTATCATCTCAAGGAGTTTTTCCTTGCCACTGTCGCCCTCGGCTTGCTCACCAGGGACAATCTGCTCACTTTGATTCATACACATTCAAATTCCTTACAAACTTAAATAATTATTTTGATTGTGTTAAGCTGCTTTGGGCGAATGCCAATTGTTAAAAGCGCTATACAAATAAATTGAATTGAATTAGTGCCTTGGATGAAATTATACATATTCCAGAAGATGTCATGACAGCCCTTTCAAGTCTAAACAACCTCATACAGCGTCAGAGAGACATGGAGGAGCTATCTGTCACAGTGATGTTGGAAACAGGACATGGACATGGACACCCAAGAATTTCCATTTCAGAAACCAGTCTTACCCATCTAATAGAACTCGGCTGCCAGTCAAGTCTATCGCAGAGCTACTGGGTGTGTCTCGTGCTACGCTGTTCAGAAGGATGACTGAAAACTGTTTATCTGCGAGAGCTATGTACAGTACATGTACAAATGAAGAGCTTGATGCTCTCATCACAGAGTTTAAGAGATCTATGCCAGATGCAGGATATCGTATGGTTCGAGGGTCTCTACTGGCACAGGGGCACCGGGTACAGTTTGATAGGGTGTGTGCATCCATGCATCGTGTAGACAGTGTCGGTGTTCTCTCCAGGATGACCAACCTGCGATATACTGCTCGCAGAACATAGTGTTCCTCACCCCAAGTACATGGTGCACATAGACACCAACCAAACTGGAACTGGAAACCATCCCTAAAATATCAATTTTGCATACATAAAAAATTCTAAAATAATTAATTCATTTTATTTATTTATTTATTTACAGGTACAACTTGGTTATCTTTGGAGGAAAGTAAGAATGGTTTTAAGGGATTTAAACTTTTTTTTTTTTAAGTGCCATGCACTGAAGGTGTTTTCTTCTTCTACCCTGTATAAATTATAGTTTAACCCAGGGGTGTCAAATTAGTTCCTGGAGGGCCGTAGAGTTTGTTCCAGCCCTGTTCCAACATGCATACCACGTAGTTTTCAAATAAGCCTTAATGACTTAATTAGTTGGACTACACATTAACAGCATAGAAGCAATAAATACCTTGCTTGAACCCTGGTAATGGCTGCTTGCACTTATACTTATATTTTCATTAGGTTACAGAAACAATCTTTTTACTAATGTATATTTTTAGTTGTATATGTTTATAAATATATATTTTACAGAATATGTACCTGAAGGTTTCAAACAACAACCACTCCGACACCCATTTGGCATTTTTCAGAGAGGCTGTAAATACACATGGGTTTCCACAGGGGTATTAGTATTAAATTGCAAAATTTTTATTAGTTGTTGTAATAAACTATTTGTTTATCTAAATTATGATTTATGTATATAGTACGTATAATTTATGACAACAGCTTCATTGCTGGCAAAAGTGTTCACAATCAGAGGTGATTTCATGGTCATCAGTCATTTCATTAAGACTTCGTTAATCATTATATAATTAATTTACAGTAGCATTAATACTTCCATTAAACTGACTTTATTCAGCATTTACAGTAGTAACCACACACAAATGTAGATACTTATACATGTACGGCGGTGGCCAAAATTATTAGAACAAGTGTGTTTGCACCAAATGATATAGTTTTAAGTCAGTTATTTCTATCTATTGCTGTAGTGTGTCAGTAGAAAATATTAGTTTATATAATTACTTGTAATAATCCAGTGAGATTTTTGTCTTATGTAATCATCAGTCAGTCTGGAATGACATGAAGAAACAGAACAAACTGAAACAGACTAAATGCAGATGAACTGTGGAGAGCAACATCTCCAAGATGCTTCAAGAAACCATCCTGCAAAGCTCACTGAAAAACTATGAGCAAGGGTAGAGTGCAAAACCTTTTATTTTGACATTATCATACATTATCTTCATTTTACAGCATTTTTACACAAACTTTTACCAGTACTGTAGCTTTGCAGGAAGGTTTCTAAACAAGATATCGTTTGCTTACCATTTACTGTAGGTCAGGATATTTTTTTTCTTTTGTACAGTGATAATGTTGGGCTATACATTCATGTTTTTTTTTTTTAATACAGAATAGAACGTCTCTGGCGTGATGTATTTGTAGGTGTGACAAGTGTCTACTACAACATTCTGCACACGCTGGAGGGCAATCACCTGCTGGATATAAGCAACTCCTTACATTTATTCTGCTGCCATTATGTGTTCCTGCCGCGCATCCAGGCCAGCTTGGATGCCTTTTTTGATGGTTGGGACAACCATCCCATAAGGACAGAACACAATTTGACACCCAATCAGCTCAGTTGCAGAATCCAGTTTTTGATCCAGAGGTAAATTCAAAGAAAAAGTAAAAAAAAAAAAGGAAAATCTGTGCACACAGAATATCTAACAAATTTGTTTTCTTAAGCATGTTGCCATACCAAACATTGAATGGGAGTACAGTGGATACTCTGAGGACTCAACTCTTGGTGTGCATGTTCCAGTGCCTAACATTCCATTAACAGACAATGAAATAGCAGAAATGCAAAAAGCCATTGACCCAATGCAGCACTCTGAGTCTTTTGGAGTGGACATCTATCTTAGTGTTGTGCAAACACTAGTTGTGCAAAAGTGAGCTTGGCTGGTCAGTGGCTCCACTAACATTTTCATCATCATCATCATGAACAGTCACATCAGTAACAGACTCCTAATGAAATAATGATAATAGTGGCAATAAAAATATTAAGAAACATTATGATCTAAAAAAAAAAAGGGAAAAAAAACCCCACTAATTAGAACCTACAGTCTGAGTCACTTTGCACTCTTTAATGTGTAAGGGCAGCAATGGCAGAGGTATCTTCCTGCCACATTTCATACAGTTTGACTGTGGCATCTTTGCAAACTCCACAGAATCAAAGGGTAATGGTTCAATGGAAAGCTGCTCTTGAAGTGGCACCACAAAAAGCATGTTCTTTCCATTATTCGACACCGATTTCAGGAGCCGAGTAGAGTATCCATCGGAGTCTGTGGGAATTATAGACAGCTTACGCCGCCCTCCACCACCTAACAGTAAAATCAGAGAAGAATCAAACTCAGGATGCTGCCTTCATGTGCTATCAAAATCGAGTTACTTAGTTAAAATGTGGTCATGAATGTTCTCTTTTGTTGTATTTACCACTGGGAAGCTCAGTGATTATTTTGATGCCCAAGTTGCCCAGACCATAAACTTTAAACATGGTGAAGGAAAGAACAATCTCCACTTATGACTGCTATGCATTATTGTTTTTTACACAATAGCTATATTACTTTGTAATGCATTTTTACATTAATGAAATGTCACTTTAAGTGTTTGTTTTACACAAAGCAAAACTTGTCTGTATTAGACAAATATTCCAGAAACAGCAAAGCAGCAATTAAATGTTACAAGGACTTAAATGTTAATAGGACTTAAGTGTGAAGTAGGAAAATTTACATAGCACAAGGCAGCAACTTAATTTCCCATTTTCATACCCTTTCTTCAATGAAATCAGAAGGATGTAAATCCTTTATTACATGTTTTATCTATACTTGACATGCAAAATATAAATACCTTTAGACTTGTAAAACATCCAGCCCCCCTGAAGAACTTTTAATTTAGGAAATTCTTCCTCAAGCAGAATGACAATCTAAAACAAGCACAAAATTTTTTTTTCATCATTCACTTAAGTTATGGAATGAAAATATTTGTATCATATAATTACTTGCATTATTATAATGTTTGCAATTACCTCAGAGTGTTTAAAATTGTCTGGAACAGTTAACAGCCTTTTCCCAAGCCCAGCATGTACAAGATCAAGGGCTTCATCTTCTTTTGGCGTAAACAGGGTTGGTTTGGGAAGCACATAAATTTGAAAATCAGTTTTTTTCACGATGCCTGGTTTGGCAAAAGAAAAACGTTTTTTGCCCCTAGGCTGATCATTTTCAGTACCAAACATACTTGGGAATTGCCTACGGTAAAAGTGACAAAAACAAACATTTACAAGCAGCAGAAAGTTAGAAAAAATATAAAAAAAGCTCTATTTTTAGGCATTTAAAAGTGTTTTAAAATAATTGAATAATGCTAAATATTGAAATGATAAACACAGAAATTTACCTTCTCAATGCCTGTTTCACCCTATTTTCAGGTTCTGGCAGAGCGGCCAAAGGAGTAAGACCACTTGTCCCACTCAATCGGAGGTTTTCTCTTATTGGTATATTAGCATTCCTTAATGTACCAGTGCCACTTGATGAAGATGGAGCCAGGCCCCTGGCTAACACATCAATAAGAGCTCTTGCTGCGGATTCCACTTCTGATGATAATTCCTGTCAAACAGTTTGTTTTTAACCTTAAAAACCTTACATAAATAAATGTTAAAACAACAATACAGTGGAACCTCGGATTGCGAGTAACGCGGTTTTACGAGTGTTCCGGAAGACGAGCCAAAATTTTTAATAAATTTTGACTTAAAAAACGAGCGTTGTCGTGGTTTACGAGCTCCGAGTATCATGTATAACGCATGTGCTTCTTGTTTTGACACCGAGCAGCTGTCATCACAACTGAGCCAACGGTTTTTCTCTCTCTGGCGCTGCGGGTATTCATCTCCCCTGCTGGGTCTAAGTGCTTGTCTCTTACTGGGATAATCGATCCGTGTGTGTGTGTGTGTGTGTGTGTGTGAAACAGAGAGGGGATGCTTCACTCACACACAACCGGCACGGTGTCAAATTACGCTCGCGCACACACATAACACACACTCAGCAGCGCAGGAAAGAGAAAAGCACACACACAGCGCCTGTGCGCATGAATGGAAACACTTATTGGCCGGGATTTATTTTTACTTTTTTTAAGGTAACATGCAGGTTAATTTGTTTTATTTTTACATCATATTTTGTGTTAATTATTTTTATGTATTTAGTTTTTTGGGCTGTGGAACGAATAATCATTATTTTTATTATTTCTTATGGGAAAATGTGCTTTGATGTACGAGTGCTTTGGAATACGAGTCCGCTTCCAGGACGAATTATGCTCGTAATCCAAGGTTCCACTGTACTCATCATTCTAATATATGTTATTGGCTGTAGTCACTTAGATGTGTTATGCTTGCTTTACTGTAAAAAACTGATGGCAAAGAAAGCTGCCATTATTGCCATTTCCTGCTGTAACCTATTCAGCCCAATAAAACAAATTAAGATACATTTCTAATATATATCATTTTAATCATTGAAATAAATGTAAGAATGGTGAAGTGTTTATAAAGATTATGAAGTCTTTTTTTTGGCGAAGTTAATTAATTCAACATGAAATCAACTTACACGTGCATCCTGGTCTTGGTTTTCTATGCTGGTTTAAGTAGGTAAAACTTGATCAGTGTTGCCAACTATTTTCAATGGCTAAAAGTAGCTAAAGTCTGCTCGAAAGTCGCTAGATGACATGCGTATATTTGCATATTGATGACGTAATTACATTCTGCGTGTTTTCCCTAATCCTTCCTCACATGTCCAATATAAAACTGTTATCAATTATGTTACATATTTTCGGTCTGACAACACAACGGAACTTATTAACCAGCAGTTACATCCTCTGCATTGAAATGATTCCGGAATCCAGATTTATAACTGCGTTGGACAAAATCACTACGTAAGTAGAATCACGTACATTCAATCAGATGTAGCTCAGTAAATGATCTCAGACGAGTTCAGAAACTGGAATGAACTTAAGCTCTGTAACAGTGAGTAATATGTGCATCAGAAGCAATAAAGCAATAAAGTGCATCAGAAGAAATTATGTTTCTTGGGGTTATGTCTGCATTTTTATCGATAAATTGCACGCATTTATCATCCTTTTGATCAAAATGTTGCCTTTTGTTAAAGGGGTCATACAGCACTACATGCACTATTTTAAGCTGTTTGGACTAAACTGTGTGTTAGGAGAGTGCGTACACAACCACTCTACGATGATAAAGAGCCGCCCAGTGGTTTTCTTTTCGTTTATCACAGTAACATCCCCCTTCTGAAATCAGGCCAATCGCAAAAGCCTTGCCTTGTGACGCCACACCACAAGAGGGCGTTCCTACACAAGTTGATTGACACTGGTGTTTTAGCAAAGACCCGCCCCGAGTGAGAAGACGCTGTCGGCCATTGTTTTTTCGCAGCTGGAGCAAAATGACGCCTAAGCGAGTGTTGTGTACAGTTGTTGGGTGTAATAGCGAACACAGCAGTCGTCATTCACTACCTAGGGTTAGTGACCTAGGGTACCTACCTAGGGTTAGGTATCTGAGCCACTGAGGACGCAGTGGCTGAATTTAGTTTTTAAAGCTAACGTCCCCGCTGATTTACCTAAATGCGTTCATGTTTGCGATAATCATTTTTCACCAGACTGCTTTATAAACGCTAGTCAATATAAAGCAGGTTTTACTAGGAAGCTGCTCCTAAAAATCGGATCTGTACTAACGCTTCATGTTCCTGCTTTATCTTCACCAGGCTCGGTGAGTGTAATTTATTTTACTATGAGTCTTTGCAGATCGCCTTTTCTAATAATCACGATGAATGCTGAGTGTAAGTTAACGTACACTCTCATAGAGCATGGTTATGGCTTCTTCTCTGTGTACATCCGTCTCTATATAATCCCTAATCGCCCGTTTATAATAAACAATGCATTGAGGTGATTGTCTAGTTGCAAACTGTGTAAGTAGTCGGAAAACTATATTATGCTTACCTCTGTTACGTTAGATGGTTTATAACGATGTCTGTCGAAGATTAAGAAGTCATGTAAACACATCAGTAAACACATCGCGTCCGTATCTCTCTCGGTAAGTTTCTCCGCTTTTGTTGTTGTTGTTGCTCGCGGCTGCGCAACAGCCCGTTAATTCATGCACATGCAGTGATGAGAAAGACAAAATTTCTGCGTTGTCAGGCGATATTACAAACTTCCGCGTAGGTTCCGTACTTAAATCAAACCAAAAACGACTGAAGAAAACAGGCTCGGACTCTATAATCCATAGTTTTCCAGTTTGGACTGCATTACCCACAAAGCACTGCGTTGTGGCAATGCTTTGTGGGTAATGCAGTCCAAAGCATTGCCCGCACTGGACTACACTTCCGTCGCTATACCCTACGTGTCACGCCCCACAGAACTGGGGGGACGGGCTCAGCAGAGGTCATGAGCATTTAAATTAGCATGTATTGAAACAGGTTGCTGAGAACAGAGCTAGTTTTTACCAGGTAAAAGTAGTGTTTTTTTTACACAATCCTTTTGAATTTTTAATTAACGTATAATACAAACTTTTCATTAGGACCCTAAAGATCATACTAAAATTTAATGAAAAATATAATGTGTAGGACCTTTAAGGCTGCAGGTTTATACACGTCGATGAATAAATTTGGGATTTATTTTAAAGCATCTTTTTTAGGCCTAAATATTCATTCCAGGTGTATTACGAAGTGAAGACCTGTTGTTCAGTTGTTCCCTGCACAGTGTATCTGCACGGAGAAATTGTGCGCATGCAGAGAGTTTGTGTGTGTGTTTGTGACGTTATCTTCTCCTTTAAATGTGCTTCCAACCAACCAACCCTGGCCTCCAAACTCAGAATATATATATATATATATATATATATATATATATATATATATATACACGCTGAAGTACCATTTAAAGCTATTTATTCATTCATCATTAATTTACTTACTTACTTACTAACTAGCGAATGCTTTAGTAAATGGCTCTAAAACATATATATATAAAAGACAATGAAATATCACAGAACGTGCAAGTTGACGCCCATGCACCCATCACTAACCATTAAAATGTTGGATTAGAATTAAAATGCCACTTATATATATATATATATATATATATATATATATATATATATATATATCTGTGTTCAATTAAATTCTTAAACCATAGTTTTCACCCATGGATTTCCTGCATAAACACCCTGGAACAAAACGTTTTTTTGCACTGAGTTTATTCATGCAGCACTTTTAGTATTCATAGCAAAAGCAACCCAACAGTGTGATTAAAGTACCCGAAATAACACAGAATTTTGACCCAGCATAAACAACCTAACTATGTGTTTACAGAAACCCAGCATTTTTTTTGGTTTACTACTACAGTACTAACGAATGGAGAAAGCGCAGTCAAAAGCTGGGGATTCTGCGTGCTGTCGCGTTGTATTCAGCGAGTAGCATATATATATATTTTTGTTTTGTTTTTTCCTTCATTTCATGTCTGTAGTTTTATCGATAAATCTGCTATCTGTGCACATGTTTATCAGCCTTTTGATCAAAAAGCCGCACACGTAACTCACTTTCATTTTACAAAAGCAGTGTTTATTGTTTAGTGTATATTTAAAGCGCATAAACACAATAAAACAATAATGTTTTAGGCTAACATATCATACATTTTTGTATTCTTTGTACTTAATCTTTTTGCACACATGCGTGGGTGTGTTACAGTAATAAAAGTATAATAACAATAATAATAAATTCAGAGCACCACTACTACTAATTATAATACTGAATGGAGAAAGTGCAGTTGAAGAAGTATCGTCATTAAAGGAGAGAAGAAAATTAAGAATAAATACATATCAGTATTTACAGTTTCAGAACAACTTTACAAGACATACATTTTCTATCATCGTGCCCCCCGACACACACACACACACACACACCAGACTCTATGGAAATTCATAACTCGAATGTTCATAAGTCGAGGACTATTTGTTTTTGTTTTTTTCCAATCAACTCCTATAGTCTGATTATTTATGCAATGTTTTTAGTGCAATGCTAGTAAATAAAAACAACCGAGGACACAAGCATAGAATAAAAGTTACTGAACACTACCTTTTTGAAGGTGGAGACACATCTGTGGCTGCAAAACTTCTTAACAGTGCCGTCGACTAACAAAGACGGACTCTTGCCATCGCTGTAGCAGTAACTCCCGCAGGTTATACAGCAGTTCAGACTGAGCTTATTGGAAGAACGGAATTGTTGAAAGCAAGCGTCACTGCATAGCTTCTGGATGTTGCCCATGAAGTTCACCTCATAGCGGATCTTAGAGAGGAGAGAGAAAAAACTTTATACAAGGCTTATAGCTACACCGAAACTGAGTCAGATCTTTCAAATGTTGAAAACATAATCAAGATGACAGAGAAAAAAAAAGATTACTACAATATATTTTCAATGTGAAATGAGGAAAGGGGCAGCATTTCCAGAAAGCGTCAGTCACTACAGGTTCATGGGTCATTTGGGGTAATTATTCTAAACCAATCCAGGCGACACTTACAGTGCATGCTTTTTGACACATGCCGCATTTTGTGGTAAGTGAAGAAGTTGCACTCTCCCTCTTGGAGTTAAAGGTGCTGAGACATTTCTGACTGCAGAATTCCTTAACTGCCTTTGTGGAATCCACTGGGGCAAGGATGATATCCTTAGGGTTGGGAATTACCCTACAGAGATAAAAGGAGGAATCCATGATCAGATTTGGACATTTATAAAGTTGTTATTCTAGCCATCTACCATTTATTAGTATTGAATGAAACAATCTAAATTAAAATAGTTAAAAATTGTGTGCAGACAATTTTAAAAGCAGAATTTTTTCCAGATTGCTTCCCAAGAGGTAAAGACTTGGTAAGACTTAAAGAAGGAGGTTGTATTTGCCAATATTAAGATCCGATCAGAAGGTTTTTTAAATTAAATTAAATGAGGGGTACAAACTTTTGAACATGACTGTATAGCAATTGTTATATACAACACTAAATGTTATTCCAAGTTCCCAGCCCCTCTTTCACAATCAAAAAAACTCTATAGAAGTGATGACCTGGTCATTCAGTACATTCAGGTCATCAGCTGACTTTATTTTATTGCCACATAATGTAGCTGAGTCTAGACCTGACTAACCTAAGCAACCCCAGATCATAATACTGCCTCTAGAAGCGTGTACAGTAGCCACTATGCATGATGGGTGCATTGCTTCACCTCTTACCCTGACACGCCTATCACTCTTGAATGGGGGCAATCTGAACTCATCAAACCACATGACCTTTTTCCATTGATCCCCAGTCAGGATCAGCATTGGTTCAGCATTATCCTTTCGGCTTCTGACAATGTAAACGGTTCTTAACCCAGTTCCATTACTTATAAATCTCTTTAGTTGTTTCTTTGCTTGATGCAAGCCAATAATTTAGAAAAAAATAAAGAGGAAAGGACTACTCTATGAGACTCACTTGAGGCAGTAATGACAAGTCTTTTTAGTGATAGGCAGGGGCACACAGTCAGCAAACGTGCTGCTGCAGAGGCAACGTGGTGAACAGTAGAGCTGAGAGCTGCCTTTACGCTGGAACGCTGTCTGGCCTTTAAGCAGAATCTTTTTACAGCCTGAACACACCAGACACAGGGAGCTGCCAGAGAGCGTCAGAAGAGGTGCTGAGGTGCTGGGTGGCACATTTGCTGCGGGGGCCACAGTTGGAGAGCCTGTATGTTAATGAGAAAGGGTGAAATGCAAACATTTAAATTATTCAATTTTTTTACATTTATAGCTGGGGGTCTTGGTAATTGTCTGACCAAATGAATCAGGTGTTTCAGATGAGGTGAAATGTTAATTGCTTTGGGAGTATATAACTACGGTGTGATATGTTAGACTTTAGCAAAGTCAAATACAGTATTACCTCGGCATACAAACCCCCTGCCTTGCGAATTTTTTAACTTAAATATAATTTTTAAAAGAAATTTGCCTTGGTATACGAAGCATTTTCGGAATCGAAGCGACCAAGCCGATCATGCGTACTTCCTGTACGAAAAAAAACTTGCTTGCATCAGTGTTTTTTTCTTTTTTTTCCATTTTGTGCAAGATTTAATGAAGACATCGCACCATGGGTCCCAAAGAATGTTATGAAGAACATCAAGAATTAAACTGATGTTACTTAAGGCAGCTTGGTCCAAGAGGAATGATAAATTAAGGTTAAGTGAGCTTTAATCTCTATTCTTTTAATATTTTGCTTAATTTACATGTCTTTTCTAAATGTTTTGAATGTTTTTATATGCAACAATATGACTATAGTGTGAAACGGCTAATATTGGTAATATTTTTTGTGGCTGGAACGGATTATCTGCATTCACATTATTTCTTTTAAAATTACATTTAGGTATTTGAAAGACACCCTTTCCCAGAGCGACTTACATTTTTATCTTATTTTTTATCTAAGCACTTGAGGGTTAAGGGCCTCGCTTAAGGGCCCAACAGGGACAACTTTGTAGTCGTGGGATATAAACCTGGGACCAATGCCAAGGTTCCAAGGTATGGTAAATCTTGAATATGTAAGTTCTACATTTGGCACACAAAACTGTCACATGGTTTCCTACCTAAAGCAGTAGAGCTTTCACCAACGGAGAACACAGCACTGATCTTGATTTGCTCTGATGCCTTCTGGCCAAAATCCTGTTGTCATGACATTAAAAATAGGTTTAACAAAAACAAACAGATCAATCAAATGCAATACAACTTTAGTCTTTCACCAGGAGTCGACAAACGATGCAAACTTTTGAAATCTAAAATTATATCATAGTGCTGCTGAATGCTTGATTTTCGATTGGTCCAAAGTTTGACTGATTCATTTTCTATAAAAGCAGGTGCGAAAGTAATTGGTTCTGGGAGTATTTTAAATTAAAAATTCGAATTAAAGCACTTTTTCTTATAGATCTTATACGTCAATATCAAAAGTATTCAGACAAGGATATATTTGTTTCTGTACAATAAAGCAATCAAATTGTGATTGAAATGTTCGAAAATTATTGCACTGACCATTTAGGAATCACAGGCTATTTTACATAGTCTCTCTGTTTTCACATGCACAAACATAACTGCACAACTAACTAATAAGCAGTTTGATTTCCATTTTTTCCCTCTTTTTCTTGGCAAGGAATTAAACAAGTCAAATAGATTTCCCCTCTATTGTGACCTCATATAAGAAGATACCCTAATCTTTACTGACTCTATACTAAAAGGAGCAAAACAGAGAAAGTCTGAGGTATGCAAAAACTATAGGAAAAAAAAAGAAAATATGGCACACCCTTTAATGGACAAAAGTGGAGGTGGTGAGGGAATGAATTTATAGCTGCTTCAACATACTGTAAGTTTTCATTGAAATTAACTTGTTTTGTCTCGTTCATCATTACATTTATTTTTAATTTAAGCGTTGGCAAACTACTGTTGTATATGAGGTATAAAACACTTTAGGACATGCTGATGTTTGGAAGCTTTAATGTGTTTGGGATTCTGCATCACACCATCCCATTATTGCTTATTTTCATATCACACCCCCATAAAGCTGTATTCCTTTTGTTTTAAATTTCCCTAGGACTCACGTCAGATGTGTCTGGTTCATCTTTTATCTTCCCAGCTGGAGCCTGAGGGTCGAGAGCTTTCTCATACTCCTCATCCATTGGTTCATCCTTAATCTCCACAAGTGGAGAGCTAGAAGTGGCGGGCTCCAACCTTTTCTCAGCTTTTATTTCAGGATGAACAAAATGCTCTGGCTGCTACAAAATAACATACAAATCATTGTCAGAGAGTCAGAGATATGCTTACTTTAGATATGTACTTTAGGAAGTGATTACAAATTGCATGCTTACTGTGTATGCTGGCGGCTCCTTCTCCCAACTCTGATTTGTATGGTTTTCTGTTGAGCAAAAAAGAAATGCACTGACAGTAACGTAACAATGGAAATACCTCCAATTTGCCGTGAATGGATTTTAATTAAATGTTAGATAGCTTTGTGATTGTAAAAAATAAAATAAAAATGTAGAAATTGTAAAAACTTCTTTAATGGCCCACACATGTAGAAATGGCTTGGAGTGAGACAAGAACTGTACTGGGTATGTGCCAATAACTCCCAACCAAGTTCCTGTAATGCGCAAGCGGTGCTCGTGAACTACTATGAGTAGAGATCCCATAGACGGAGTTGGTGACAAGTTATCTGTTAATTTTTAAGGCATTCCATTTATGGATGTACAGCCTTCTTTAAAACACTGTACTGTTCTTGAAGTCTTCTGTACATGTTAATCAGCTTTACGCCCTTTATTCATGAGAAACTTCATTACAGGTTTGACTTGAACTTCCCTCGTACTTACTGTTACTTGACATGCAGTCAGGAAGCACTTAATGACATAGAAACAAAAAAATGAGCTTCAATTTGAAGAAATGCAGTTTCAGTCGTACTTGCATACTGAACTGCTATAGTATACAATATGATATGTTAATATAATAATATATAATATAGCAGTACTCAACTGCTGTTTCATAATTCATGCCAATTACTCAAAAAATATCATGATGATTAGTATTTCCAAACCAGTTTTATTCAAACCTTCAGATGAGTCTTGTGATAAGCTTTTAGAAACCAAGTCAGAACTTGATCCCTCATCAAATCGGCTTTCTGCTTTGGCCAGAAGTGAAACTACCGAGGACCATTCTGCTTATGATAAAAACCCATAGCATTGTATAAATAATGTATTTATGGAATGACTGATAGATCTGCAAGTGTGTCGTCTTATACATTACTGATGCTCAGGTACCAGTGGAAAAATGTTCACACTAAATGTATTTAGTTCTTAATCTTAGACTGTATATGAACTGGATAAACCCTCCTTGACGTCACACACAGGTTTTCTGAAGAAACTCAACTGTGGGAGCTCTGGTCATCGCTGGCTCTTTGTTGGAACTGCTTACCTCAGTTTCAACATGCTAGCTAGCTTAGCTTTAACTTACATAAATGCTACGATAGCTAATGCTAATTTCTATTCCTATGTTACTTTGCATTTGATTAAACTCCCTCATATATACCTTACACATTGTCCTGTGTTAACTCCTACATTTCTTGTGGTAAGAATTAAACTACATCAACACCAGTTAGCTGTTTGGCTAAAGGGATGCCTAGCATACAGCTAGCATTTAACACCTAGAGCGGTCATTCAAACCAGCCCCTAATTTCCCATAATTTTATGATTTAATATAATTTTAACTGATGAAGTCTCCTTACAGTTGTCATAAATGGGAAATCTGACTACAAAGACCAAAATGTTTTTTTTTTTGTATTAAGCAGTAAACATGTTTATTTCTGTTGTAAAGCTGGACATTGTAACATGGGGCTCTAGGAGAATTGAGCCATCCCCCTAGTGGTCATTTAAGGAGCTGCACGTTTTGGCACTCAATTCTCAGAATAGGATGTTACTGTTTGACTTGTTCTGAATTGAAGGAGCAGGAAACTATTAAAAATGTGCAGGACAGGCCACTTGGTTTTTCAGTACCACTGCTCTACTAATGGACTAATCATCACAAAATCAACTTAACAACATCTCTGACTGAAATGTTGATGTTTGTCTGAATACTTACCTACGTTCACAATAGGCCCTGCATCATTTGGATCATCCACCTCCATCATCTCCTCTGTTTCACCCACACCCGTTGCTGATTCAGCTAAGCCGACGTCCTGTATGTTCTCCACTTCAAGCATAACTGCCCCAACAAAACCACCCTGTTTGTCCTCTTCTTTTACCTCCAAGACTTGAGGCTCCTCATATTGTCCTGAACTCTCATGCCCCATTTCTTTTATGTTGTTTATTACCTCCAGTGATTTCTCCACCACCGGATGCTTCATCTCTTCCTTATTTTCCTCATCTACCTCTTTTTCTTCAATCTTCATGTTGTCTTTTAGGTTGCCACATAGCGTTTTGTCTTCCTGTTCCACTTTAATGTGCTCATCCTCAGCGCTCTCCTTATTCACATCTCCATCAGGGTCTAGCTGGGGGCTTGGATCAAAAGTTACCTGTTGTACATTCTCCAGTTTCTCCTCAGCAACCTCATGCTCATTCCGTTCTTGCCCACAGTTTTCATGCGCTGATGCCATATCTTCCTCTTTTAATTCATTTTTAGGCTTTTTTTCTTCTTCACCTTCTTCATGGCTAATCTGATGGTCTTTCTTATCAGTCTCTAATACTTTGCCATCCTCTTGTCTTTCATGTGTTCGTTTCTCACAGTCCTCCTCTTTCCTGAGATCGGACAAGTCCAGGCTAGAAGAACTTTGTGTATTTTGCGTCTCATTTACTTGATCTACAGAACCTACACTGGCAGATTCCACTTTAACAAGCAAACTAGCATCCATCTGTGTATCGGTCTCTTCTAATATATTTCAGCGGTCTGAAAGACAATGAAATGAAAAATGTTTATGTATATCAGCATTCTAGTTTTTCATGTTATCCAGGAATCTGGTTGGCAAACATGTCTGCTTCTTTATTTTAGGAATGGTGGGAAATAAATCTATCCGGTGATGTATCATAATTCTTTTGTGTATCAGTTTATGTAAAATATTGTCATTCCTCTATGATCCTACAGGTGGAGCATTCTTAACTATTCACACATTATAGGAGCAAATTATTTGTTAAGTTTGTTTAAAACTGTAATGAAATCTAAACAAAAATGATCATTATATCAGAATATTTATCTTGATTGTGATACTTACAGAATCATAACACCAATCGAATCGGGACCTACATATCATATCATATATAATTTTTTAATTTGTTTTATTTTTTTTAAGGGAACACTTTCCATAACAACTCCAATCAAGTAAATCCAACTTTGGCTCAACATTTCCACTTTCCACAACAACAATGCAAATGATGTGGCCACACTGTTTATTATTTACATTTAGGCAGACTTACATTCTTACACATCTGAGCAGTTGAGGGTTAAGGGCCTTGCTTAAGGGCCCAACAGCGGCAACTTGGTGGTTGTGGGGTTCGAACCTGGGATCTTCCGAACCGTAGTCTAATGCCTTAACCACTGAGCTACCCCATGCCAATGATGGATGGATGTAGATTTAATGGTGGTTAAATGCCTGTTGACCCTGGCAACCCAACGATGACCCAAAGGGTTAAAAAAAAAATACATAAGGGTGACATCAGCGAAGTAGTTTTAAGAGTGGATGAAAATCTATGCGCCTTACACAAAGGGCTAAATAAGTGCTGAACAAATGGATGCTATTATATTGGCACCCCATAGCTGATGTTGACACAGTGATGGTGGGGTGGCTTTTAAAAGTGACACACAATATTTGAATAGCTGAAACTGGATCAGATATTTATGGCCAAATCTCAAATTGCTCAATGCACAATGAATTTAACATCACTTATGATTAGCTTTGTTCAGGGATAAACAGGGATTTAGTGCATAACAGTTGATCTAGATAAATAAACACAATGTAACAATGTGTAAACACAATGTAACAATGTATAAAGGCTAAAATTCCTGTCACATCAGACATCCTGCATGTTATTTAGTGCACTTTGTTTCCAAACACAGACTGAGCCTCGTTCCGACGCAAAAACAACATAATAAACAGTAGAACCTCCAGATGAGCTTAAACCAGCCCCAGTGCAATTGTGTGTTAAAGATACTCACCTCGGCCAGCTCGCGGTCGTGCGCGTGCGCGTGCGCGTGCGTGCATGTACACGCTCTGTACAACAATCTACACAGAGTGTGCGACGATATGAGTAAACACACTGGAGATTAGGGACTAGAGCGTGGTGAACTCCCGCGAAATTACTTCTACTTCTACTTGTTGCAGGGCAGGTCTTCGAGTAGGACACGGCGCCCTCTTGTGGTCAATACGGCGATTCCGCCAGAGACGAGGAACCAGTTTTAGATTAGAATAGAAGGTTTGAATCATTTTAATGACTCGGTTCTTTAAATCTCGTTTATCAAAACAAACGAATAGTTTTTTTTTATCATTTATTTTATCCCGTTCTTTTGATCAGAAATAAAATAAAATGTTACATTTTTAATAAACAGATCCCCAACACGGCTACATACACAATGGCTGGAGTTCCATTAATGGAAATATTACAATGCAGCTAAGGGCATATTGTAATAAACAGAATGAGTAGCTCACCTCTTATATCTTTTAGTCTGAGTCGTTCATTCTTTTGAATCGATGGCACTGCATAGAGTCGATGGGAGTCACGTGACAAAAGATCGAGCGACTCGGAGTAGAAGAGTCATTGAGACAGAATCGCCCAATTCTGTTTCCTGTACATCTATTTGTTTTTCTGAGTCACGCTAAAGATTTGTTCAAAAAGAACGAATCGTTCATGAACGACCCATCACTACATATTCATGTTGGAATCGGTGTTGGGTTGTTTTTTAGGAGTTTGAGCTCTTGAAAAACAACCCTACACCTCATTGTTGTTATGAGGTGGTATCAAAAAGTTTTTTTACAAGCTCTGTTTTTCCACCATATGTCCACACTCGCTTTAAAAATAGTATAAAGAGGGCCAAAACGCTTTAAAACCTGGCAGTAAAATTTACTATTGACAGTCTGGCCCTTAAGATAATAAGCATGCACTCTGCCTCGCCTTTTTTGTTCGTGGAGATGATGGGCTCTTCCATTGTGAAGACTTGCTTCATCTCAGGGTTGTTCCCATGCACATCGTTCAACAACGATCATCGTGGAAAAGTTGGTGAATGGTTTTGACATTTTCGGGGGTTGAGTTCCAGCTCGTTTTGTTGCAACTGTGTGATTGTATGTTTGATTTTGGGAACCATTTTATTATATTTTATTTTGGTTACCAAACTTAGTCAAACTTACATACTCCAAAGAAAAAAACTTCCTATAATTTGTTTCTAAAATGTTCTCTAAAGGAATATTCTCAAAGATGACCAGAGGCTGCTTTTTGGGTTTTCTTGACCAAGTACAAACGATTCCGGGAATGTTCTTTTAATGTTCTCTTACAGGAAGTTCTTGAAGAACACCATGAAGTAATTTTTTTCTGATTTTATTTTGTAACTACAAGCCATTCTATACACATTTGTTGTAACCTTCTTATTAAGGATGTTTCTCGAGACACGAGGTGGGGTACAGTCCATCACAGGGCACGCAATCACATCACTTAGCTTAACCTGTATGTCATTGGACTTTGGAAGAGTACCCAGAGGAAACTCCATGCACACAAACCTGAGGCGGGAATCAAACCCACACCCTGAAGGTGCAGTCCTAACCACTACGCCACCCATTCTGGAAACATTCTCTCAAATCTTTCTTTTACATCACATTCTCAAAGAACACCACATGTTCAGCTTAATTTGTATAGCACTTTCCACAATGGACATTGTTACAGGGCAGCATCACAGAAGTAAACATACAGAATCTAAATAAAAGAATGATTGAAATTTCTACATTTACAGCTTTTATCACTAATGAGTAAGCTGGAGGTGAAACCTTCAGAGGAACCAGATATACAAGTTTGTTATATGGTGTATAAAAATGGGAGTATAAAAAAATGGACAGAAATTATGGTTACAAATTAAAAATTTGTTGTTTAAAAATACAAATGTTCATGATGCTCTCAGTGGTCATACAGTGGTGCGAAAAACTATTCACCCCCTTCCTGATTTCTTATTCTTTTGCATGTTTGTCACACTTAAATGTTTCTGCTCATCAAAAACCGTTAACTATTAGTCAAAGATAACATAATTGAATACAAAATGCAGTTTTTAAATGAAGGTTTACGTTATTAAGGGAGAAAAAAACTCCAAATCTACATGGCCCTGTGTGAAAAAGTGATTGCCCCCCTTGTTAAAAAATAACTTAACTGTGGTTTATCACACCTGAGTTCAATTTCTGTAGTCACCCCCAGGCCTGATTACTGCCACACCTGAAATCACTTAAATAGGAGCTACCTGACACAGAGAAGTAGACCAAAAGCACCTCAAAAGCTAGACATCATGCCAAGATCCAAAGAAATTCAGGAACAAATGAGAACAAAAGTAATTGAGATCTATCAGTCTGGTAAAGGTTATAAAGCCATTTCTAAAGCTTTGGGACTCCAGCGAACCACAGTGAGAGCCATTATCCACAAATGGCAAAAACATGGAACAGTGGTGAACCTTCCCAGGAGTGGCCGGCCGACCAAAATTACCCCAAGAGCGCAGAGACAACTCATCCGAGACCACAAAAGACCCCAGGACAACATCTAAAGAACTGCAGGCCTCACTTGCCTCAATTAAGGTCAGTGTTCACGACTCCACCATAAGAAAGACACTGGGCAAAAACGGCCTGCATGGCAGATTTCCAAGGCGCAAACCACTTTTAAGCAAAAAGAACATTAAGGCTCGTCTCAATTTTGCTAAAAAACATCTCAATGATTGCCAAGACTTTTGGGGAAATACCCTGTGGACTGATGAGACAAAGGTTGAACTTTTTGGAAGGTGCGTGTCCCATTACATCTGGCGTAAAAGTAACAGCATTTCAGAAAAAGAACATCATACCAACAGTAAAATATGGTGGTGGTAGTGTGATGGTCTGGGGTTGTTTTGCTGCTTCAGGACCTGGAAGGCTTGCTGTGATAGATGGAACCATGAATTCTACTGTCTACCAAAAAATCCTAAAGGAGAATGTCCGACCATCTGTTCGTCAACTCAAGCTGAAGCGATCTTGGGTGCTGCAGCAGGACAATGACCCAAAACACACCAGTAAATCCACCTCTGATGGGCTAAAGAAAAACAAAATGAAGACTTTGGAGTGGCCTAGTCAAAGTCCTGACCTGAATCCTATTGAGATGTTGTGGCATGACCTTAAAAAGGCGGTTCATGCTAGATAACCCTCAAATAAAGCTGAATTACAACAATTCTGCAAAGATGAGTGGGCCAAAATTCCTCCAGAGCGCTGTAAAAGACTCGTTGCAAGTTATCGCAAATGCTTGATTGCAGTTATTGCTGCTAAGGGTGGCCCAACCAGTTATTAGGTTCAGGGGGCAATTACTTTTTCACACAGGGCCATGTAGGTTTGGATTTTTTTTCTCCCTAAATAATAAAAACCATTATTTAAAAACTGCATTTTGTGTTCAATTATGTTATCTTTGACTAATAGTTAAATGTGTTTGATGATCAGAAACATTTTGTGTGACAAACATGCAAAAGAATAAGAAATCAGGAAGGGGGCAAATAGTTTTTCACACCACTGTAGATAGGCAGGAACTCATTAAAGATAATTTATATAAAGAGAATGCATACACGGGGGAGGTTGTTTATTATTCTACAGTTATATAATTGTAAAATGTCACAAAACAAAAGAAAAAATATGAATTTAGTTATTTCATATTTATGTATGTTACAGAAAACCCTGTGTAAATTATTTTATTTCAGAGTTGCATACAGAGCTCAGTCATTTTTAGTGTAAATGTATATTTCTGGGGTTCTGATTCATGATTATAAAATGCATGGATATATACAATTATACACAACAGTTAGTTCCAACCAAGCAAGATGACCAAACAAGCGGCATTTCACGAGTGGTGTTAACAGATGGTATCAGCACTGGGACGTTTAACTATATGCTTTCCAGGCGTTCTAATAACTGTCAGTTGCAGCATGGGTAAAAATTGGCCGGAATGTACTGCAGTACTGAGGAGAGAGCAGCTGCCTGCAAAAACCCACACTGAAAACCAGTGGAAAACACATCTGACAATGTTGTGTCATCTTTAACACCACTTTGTCTACCTAATAATAATTTCTTTTAAGTCATTGTGAATTGTCTCTGAATCATTTGTTTTGTTTTATTTACGCCTAAGTGTAGTTACAAAACTAACTAACTAGTAGTAACCTTAGTTAGTAACCTAGTAACCAGTGTAAGGATCTATCCAATAAGGGCAAACTACTTGGTAAGTCGCTCTGGATAAGAGCGTCTGCCAAATGCTTAAATGTAAATGTAACTAGCTTCTAAAACATGGCTGTTTCCCAAATCCCTCTATAAGCCCTAAATCTAGTGTGCGGAAAAAGTAATTGCACACCCTAGCGCACTAGCATTCCATTTTACACTATTTTGGATTTAACCAAGGAAACTGGAAATTAAGGAAAATTATATTTTAGAGTCAAATAAGTGGAAACATAAAGAGAAACCAATTTAAATACAGGAATGGCCAACTTTTACTCCTGTTAAGTACATTAAGTGTCAGTCGCCAGCTCCACCAGTCGTGGTTAGTTCTGCCAGTTCCTGAAGGATATGTGTTGGTGGAGCAAAATAACTGATTAAACATGCAAACAAATCAAAATCTGTTGATAATTAGTGTTTATGGAACTGTTGTATAAAAGCAATATCACACTTGGTCATACTGCACATAACTGTGATCTAACAGCTGTGCTGATATTACACCCATACATAATACAGTCATGCCGGCATTCAGCACAACAATATGATCTTCTGCATGCATCTATCTTTTTGACAATCATACAATTCTCATTCGTATTGTGATATTATAACACGGCTAAATTCACGTCCATTAATGAAACATGGAAAAATTGTGAAATCATTCAGTCTTTGTTTCTCCATCTGTTTGCTTAAAGACAGCTTTATGGTCCACCTCATCCATAAAACCCTCATCGACAGACTCACTGTCCTTGTCGTCTTCCTCTTTAGTTCCCTCTGTTGGTAGGAATACGTGTAGCTGATTTGGGCCCTTGGTGGGTAAAGCCCTGCTAAAACATGGTACTCCTTTAATGGATAAGTTCTCCTGGCATCCAGGTGACTGTTGGTCTTTTGTAAAAGGTTGGAGGACACACTGGCTGATGTTAAGCCTCCGAGCTGGTCTAGCAACATGATTGAGCCTGGGAAGAGGTCGAAGTGGAAGAGAAAAATGTGTATATACGGGTCTGCAGGTCCCTAGAAGTCTGTCTGTGCTTTCACAAAAAGGTAATGAGATGTGAGTTCGTAAGGAAGGGGAGAACTTGTGGGAAAATGTCTCACGTAGTGGCCTCTGGTCTGGGATTAACAAAGCCAGTTCGGTGAAGCTTTTTAAATAAAGAGTGAAAAAAAACCCAGAAGGAAAACAGACAGAATTATAATTATTCAATCAGGTAAATATTGTACATTGAATTTAACCCATCTGTCAATTGGACCAATAACATATTACAACTTTACCATTAACAACGTATTATATTAAGTATAAACATTTAATTATAGTAATTATTATTAAACATACTGTATTAATAATACTTAATTCCTGCAATGTAATTCATCAAGACCATAATTTAATATGTAAATTATTTGTGTGTTGAACAGCTGCAAATCATTATTTTAAAAAAATGTCACCAGTGGTTTTAAAAATCTGTAAAAGTCCTGATTTGTCTGTTGTGAGCTGTACTTGCTGTACTAAATGTATTATTATAGATTCAGTAACACACTCTAGGTATCAAGCTTACCCTGGCATCCTTTGATGAGCCATATTGGTGAGTAATGGAAGTTTTGGACATTCCCATACTCCCGGCCCAGTGGAAGGTGCTGAAGGAATCACAGAGCTGGAGAGTGGGTAGATTTGCGTCAAGACGCGACCCTTGTGAATCTTTTGCTGCTGTCTGCGCTCTGCAGTATTCCTGCTTATGTTAAAGCTAGACTTGGTACCACTCATGACTGCAGACCGGTCTCTGACAAAATGAATGGGCACAAGCATCTGGGGGTGCCTGTGTCGAAACAAGCTCATGAATGATAAATGGACATTAAAGATGCAAAGAGCCGTCCCATTGACCACATGCTACCCAATTCTTTTTCCACTTTTCCTCTCCCACTTCCACGGGTCTGTTTACAAGCATTCAAAAGGGGCCAAATATCCATTCATCAGGCAGGGTTAAATAGTATAAAGAGGGCCAAAAGCTAAACTTAACATAATGATTATACAGTGACTTGCTTAATAAGGAAAAGAACACAACAAAAACCTCTGAGGCTATACACGTTTAATTTTATTAAAGCACTCTTAAGACACCTTGAAAGACATCCAAAAGTTAAAGCGGTGTAGCCTTGCTCCTGGTCTCCATATGGGTTGCTTTAATTTTCAAAAATGTAACAGCAAAAGATGGAATTGGATAAGTTGCTGTCAGGTGTGATCATGCAAAAATGCACCAATATTAGCGAGCAACATAAAGCAATTACTTAAATTGAATTATAAAAAAAAAAAAAAGACAACTGTGGCATGTGTTGATTTTCCACGCCAATAACAAGATGTTTACCATATCACGGTAACTCTTGTAAATTATCCATCTTAAACCTCTACATTACACCATGGTCTAAGCACAGAGCCTAGTGTTACAAGTACACCCTAGTTATACCTTTGTTACTATATTAGAAAAAAAAACCTAAAGTGAAGTCTTTGTATTACTTACTCAATATTAATATTTATTGGTATATTTATTCTTAAATATTCAATGGTTAAGTTTTCTCCTAACACTACAAAATGTCATTTAACCGTGTAGGTAAATATTAAAATCAGTCAAATGGAATTTATCTTAAAAAAAAAAAAACATTTAACCAATAAAAGTGTTGCGACTTTAATCTCCACCTCAAGACTTTTTTCATCAATTTACAACACTATATTCTGAGAACTCTTAAGCACCTCAAGCTATTTAAGAGCTTTATTCAGCAATTTTTAAACTTTAAGCCAAATTAAGTTTATATAGTAAGTATAAATTTATTATAATACATAATCTAATTAAATACACTGCATGACAACATAAGATTCACAAATACATCATTTATTGATGGTGTACAATGTTTTCCAGACAGAGTTCTATTCACTGCCACTTCTGTAGCAGGCGATCGGCTTGCAGACGAATGTCCTGAATCAGAGCCGCTATTAACGACAAGCCAATAAGACGTGACCATAATAAACCAGGTGTAACACATCCCTGAATTTAATCGTCTGAAGACAACACTCCAGTCATACATGATACACAGGTCAGTCTCTGTACTGGAACTTGAGTTTTGCTTTTCAGATTATTTAACAGGAACACACGTGACACCCAGGTGAATGCTTCAGTGAATCCAGGGATTGTCGTTTCAAACTTCAGAACCGGCAGGTGCGTAACACACTCCAGCTGTAGATAAACAAAGGGGGGGAAAAACATTAACTGCACAGCTAAATCTTTAAGATCCATTTCAGTACCTCTATATCTGAAATTTTACTTACAAGCATTACTGCAGATAAAGATTTACTGGCATGCTGCTCCGACTCCACTGCATGGTCCATAAAACCGCTAATAACTGGATCATAGATTACACTTAAACGATGACCTAGAACAGGAAAAATAAAAACGAAAGATGTATACAGACTTGAGTATTTTGTACAGAGAGGTAAACGGATTATCACAAACTACTTATTTATTATAGCTGTTTCAATTCAATTCAATTTTATTTGTATAGCGCTTTTAACGATTTACATAATCACAAAGCAGCTTTACACAATCAAAAGAATTAAGTTTGTAAATCTTAAAGTCTGTTTAAAAGATTTAAGTGTACAGTTACTAACCATTTTTCTGGAGGTTTGGAACTCAGCCTCCATCATTTGCCTGAGGCCCCTGCAGTGACATAGACAGTGAGTGAACCTGATCATGACTTAATTATGAAGCTAAACTTACACTAGACTAATTACTAGACTACACAATGAAAATGTGACTTCATGAACCATTTGGCAAACATACAAAATACAAGAACACAGGAAATCTACAGATATTATAAAATGAAGGGATATGGCAGAGCCATTCATTATTCTTTGTTCACTGCAAATTAAGAGACATATATACTATATTAAGGTTACTTTTTTTTGCATATCAACTGAGAGCTTTGTTTCCAAAATACAATGATGTTGCTTTAGCTGCCTAATGGTTTTGTAATACAAGGTGAGGTCACTTGTGTAAGCACTCACAATATGACTGACAAGTTTGTTCGTTTTTTGTGCGCACAGACACGCCAAATAAACAGAAGCCATATGATACTACACACTAAAATACAGTAATATAAATGTCAAATATGCTTTTAAATTCTTTTGTCTCTCCATTGAACAAATAACGAAAACTTAATTCTACTTCAAACACTAATAAAAAAAATAAAAGTTAGCTGTTTAGTAAATGTTATTTTGTTGATATACCTCAATAGATTATTCTAATAGCTAGAGCGTAAACCAAGGCTGCTTTTTTTTTTTAATGAAGGTAGCTTTTAAAGTCAATGGCTTATTCATACAGTGCTTTTATAGTATGATCTACATGGTCACCAACTTTTCTTTTCTTAACAGATACATGAAGATAACTTTTATTTTTAAATTAATGACTGACCTGTATCTGGAACCAAGAGAAGACGAGTAAAAGGGGGTGAAGAATGAAAGGGAAAAAAAATAGGAGGACTTTTGCTGTTGTCACAAGCCAAGTGTGAACATGGTAACAGAATTATGTCATACTCAAATCCCTGATACAAGTATGGAAAAAAACCCATAGTTAAAAAATTACAACTGGTTTACTAGATCAATCCTACCACCCACTTATACCATTATTTACCTAGGGCTACAAATTATCTGTACTATTATAATAAATTAACGCTCATTAAAATGCCCAGATGTTAAGGGCATACTAAATAAAAATAAAATAAATAATAAAATTATACACTGCCTGGCAAAAGAAAGTCGCTGCTTTAAGCAAAATTATTAACCATGGTCAAGAAAAGCAACCATTGAAAGGGGATAATTAAAAAAAAAAAAAAAAAGAATTATATTTACAAAACAGATGTGTGGCCATAAGAAAACCTTTAAGTAAGGGCTAATCAAGGAAAAATAAGCTTGAATTTGATGAAGATTTAAAAATTCTATAAAGATTTGGAGAAATAAAGAAAAAGAAATCATGTGGTCTGATTAGTTAGTCAGTTAATCAGGTCTAAGCTCAGCAATGTTATGCAGCAATACAATAAAGTCAGCTGATGACCCTAGTGTACCGAATGACTAGGTTATCAACATCTATGGAGTTTTTCTTCTGATTTTCTGAAGAAATCATTTTAACACAAGAACTGTGATTTTTGGTTGAAAATGTGAGACTTCTTTTTTTTTTTGTCAGGCAGTGTATAACCATGACTATCGAAAATTTTATATTTAATTTAATCTACCCTCTGTACTGCCCTAGTTTATACTAATGTAAAATCCTAAGTCTATCTCTATGTAACGATAAGCCCACTAAGCCCAAAATGTACTACATTTTCTACAAAGCAGCCTTCATTTGTTAAGTCAAAGCTTATTTTGAAGTACTGATGTGTGTTGCTTAAAAAGATATGACAAATCCTGTGTGTGTGAATTTGATGCTTGTTGTGTAGTCCATGGTTAACCACATGAGTTGTCAAAACAGACATCACCACCTTTTTACACAGTGCTGGTGTTGCTGGAAGTGTAGGTCCTGACGAGTGAGGTTAATACTCTGCCTTTCCACAGGCAGCCATTAAGCAAACAGGGCAGTTTTGGCATCACACTCCTTGATGAGTAAAGCAAAGGCAACTACAGCCAGAGGCAGTAGGAAAAAATATGTATATATAGATCACAGTGCAGATAAACAAACACACAATCCCTGTACAACCATTTGGCCATATGCCAAGCACACCTTGTCCCCATGATGGATGCAGAGGCACACTTCTTATGTACAGTAAAATGCTGAGGCAAATAGTTTAGGACACTTGTGGGTTAATACAATGTGAGATCTTGAACAAGAAAGATCACGGTGGACCGAGAGTGGGAGGCCAAGCAGGAAAAGAAACTCAACAGTGATGCAAGTCAAGTGGTGTTGGAACTGCAACCGTGTCAAGTATTTGTGGAATAGTAAAAAAAAAAAAAAAAAAAGGTAAAAAACCCAGAGGTCTTAAAGCATGTTTTAAAAAACTCAAGAACCAAAAATAAAGAAATGAATAAAAATTTGCCATTATGCAAAGCAGTTTTTTGCTGCATTAACAGACTACAGTCTGTATTTGCTTTTCATACCTATCTGTCACAATCCGGTATTACAGCCTTTTTGTAAAACATGCAACCTATAGTAGATTATGATTTTAATTACTTCAAGATCCCTACATGCATAACCCCTGATCCTATACCTTGAAAAAAATTTTCCTTTATTTCAGGCAAATGCAGGTGCAGCAAGAAGTCAAGAAATGCTGTTGCAACGTGCCGCTATAATTCTACAGTGGACTATACGCACCTTTTTTTTTTTTTTTTTTTTTTTTTTTTTAAATATACTCATTACCAGATATGGATGACACATGACTGTTAAACAGCAAACAACGTAATACGCGTATCCAAGGAAAAGAACACTGACTTAAGGAATTTTCACTGTGAAGTTAATGACCCACTTACAATATCGATCTACGCCATGCGCTGCTTTTTTAAACCGTCAAAATTTTGAAGAAAATAATGAAACAAAGTCCAATGTGATGGACAAGTACGTTTGAAACAGTTCACTTTTTAAAAAGTAGGCTCAACTAAAGCCCTGTTCGGACGGGACTAGTTTTCCAAACAACGTTTAAGTTAAAAAAAATTTTTCCAGACGACGCCCGTCATTTCATGTATGCACTCGGACAGGAATAACATCTCCGTGTTTATTACGGAGGTAGAAGTGTCTGTGTTTTACATGTGGGCATTGCACAAGATCCCATGTCCACATCTACATCAATTATTGGTGCGCAAACTTGAATACCGGTGCGCTAAGGATGTACGGTAGTTCACGTTGACCAAAACACAAAAGAAAACGCGTTTTTGAAAAAATAAATAAATGGCAATCACAGACATTCACATTCGGAATTCCGCATAAGATTTCTCAGAGGACCTCAGAGTTTGCTAAAAAACAGGTAATTTGCACTGGAATCTTTACAGAAGGCCATGTGCGAGAAAGACAGACATGGCAGATTCAGACGGGATTAAAATCACAAAGCACGTCTGTGAAACAGAAATTTCTCTAACGACCCCCTGTAAAACTAGTCCCGTCCGAATCGGGCTTTAGACGACATGTTTATGAGAGGATTTTTAAGGTCCTGAATTGGCTTGTGGCTCCTGCATCACCTACTAAAACTTTATTATTCTAGTGTTAATCTGCCAGAACTACACAATTTTCATAGTGAGAAGAAAGTTCAAAACTAAATGAGGGTAAGGAAAGTGTATTTATAGTTTAGTTTTCATAAAGAAACAAAAAATGTAATCTACTGAGATTCACATCTAGAGTATTATCAGACACCAAGTTACCCTAAGCTTAGAGAAAATTCAGTGAGATGTTAAAATATGAAGTGAAGCACCGAAGTCAGACGGACACAGTACACGTTGAGACACTGATGAGCCTAACTACTGCATTTTCTCCAAGCCCACCCTTGCCCATGACCAAAACCTTGCAATGGTACAGTCAGTGAAACAAACAAAAACTGTGCCCCGAACCACCAACCCCAACCCAACCCCGTCATTTCCTTACTCTCTATGATTTTACAAGCAACTACGCAGTTGCTAAGTTGGACAGGAGTCCATGACTATCCGAAGGAAAGGACCTAAACACAAATCGGAGAGAACGGATAAACAAAATTGTTAGCCATACTGCGTTCACAAGAAAAAAAATAATCTGCACTGTGAATCCATTTTGAGAAGTGTGATGCCAAAACCCCAATAAATTCAACATGCGAGGTAAATCAGGGAGGTGAAGCATTTTTTTTTCCTTTTTTAAATCTTCAATGAACAAAAGACATAACCACTTACCTTTTCGGAAGATACGCAAGCAAACCTCTCGATGCAAACAAGTCCAGGCTCAACTGTCCACTGATCTGAAGGACTACTCATCTTGTCTCATTGTAACCAACTGCTGGAGTGTCAACTGTGGCGCAGGGCAAGCTGGACACTGGCTGCTACTGCTTAGCTACAGCACCACCATCCATGCCATACACGTTACACACACACAGACAAGCTCTCCTTACAGAGAACTGGAAAGGGCAAGCGTGGAACGCTTACAGAGTTGGCTTTTCATCAGATAGAGAGCATTTGCATTACTGGTGTAGAACCTCAACATGGTTTAGTCCTGTTTGTACAGCTTTAAATACTTTCAAATAGGACTGCAACATTGTTAAAAGCATTAGCAAATTTATTGTTTTCTGCAAGATTAAAGAGCAATCCCAGGGAGTTAGACAAAAAAAAAGTAAAGCCATGACATTTAATGGATTACAATCCATTAAGTAGCATATTTTGTCTTGGACACGAGTCATCAGATGAACTTAAGCGCCTGAATGTAAAAGTAAATATCAAGGTATGTAAACATTTATCAGTCTGACTGTGGACCATGAAATTACTATAGACGCAGGATGTTCATTATATACAAACAAATATACAAAAAAGGTTTATCACCTAGAGGCCAGTTATCACATCTAATTCGTCAAACATGTATGAGATAACCAACAAATTGTTCGGTTGAGGGTTTTACACAGGCTTCAAAAACATCAGCCCTTGGAATGAAAAGATTTGAACTACGTAAAGTATTTGAGCTTTGACCAAAAATAAATCATTCACTTTCGACCTGCAGTTAATCAACTTGGTGTTGAGGTGTTTAATAGCTTGTGGCAGTGGTAACTAGAAAAACACCACTGGAACTGCTCTTTAAAGTGTAAATCCATCAACTTATTTTCTACCTTCAAGCTTATTAATAACCACTAAAACTACTACGTAAAGTTATTGTGAAGAGCGGCAGGCTTAAACTTACAACGCTCTAATGCCATAAATCGCTCTAAAGCCATTCCACGCAGGTCTCAAACCACTGTAGGAAGTGCTGGGGCATCAAAATTGCTAACTGCACTTCACTTACAAAAAAATAACTGAGGTAATAACCTGAGGTACAAATCAGCCATCTGGTTGCACAGTCCTGGTGCCTCTGAAGATTTTAAACAACAGACCACCATGCGATCATTTTCTGGAGTGTCTTTTTATCTAGTCTGATAATTGAGTTAATGTAAGGAGTATACATTAGTTTTTATTATCCTTTAAAAAGCAATGATTAACTTACTAACAGACAAACTTAATGTAAACGTTCCATACATAACATTTGGTTCTACAATTAAATGTTAATCTAAAGTTGGACCTCATGTGAGGCGATAAATATAAATATTTTAGTCAGATTTTTACAAAAAAAAATCTAAACGTCTAATGCACTAAAAGGTCATAAATTAATCTTCTCACAAACTCAACTCATCTGGTATGAGCTGCTTTCACTCGAACAAAAATCACATTTACTGATGCGGCAAACTTTCAGTAATAATGTGCGGGCCAGAGTGGCGTATTGGGACTAACGTAGTATAGTATAAGTAAAAACTAGCTGCCATATTTCTGATTGTACTTTTCAACTGTTTTGCACCTTTAAGATACTTAATCCTTAGATACTTTTACTTTTTAAGCAAATGCAAAAATAACTTAAAGCAATGATCCAAGTTTAGTGTTCAGTTATATTAATCAATATATCTATTAAGAAAAGTTAAACTTGTGGATTCAATGTTCTAGAGCGTTTAGTAAAACCACGTGTGCAATGGTGATAGGCAAAATGGTTTGTCACTGAACAAAATTTCCATGTTATGAGGCTACATTAAGACATGTCTTAAAGGAGGCAAGTATCAGAGTTTGCCCTTAAACTAATGTATTAATGTGGGTGTCATTTGTGTAGTGCCAGACCTGTCATTTCCAACTGAACATCCACGTGTTTCCACCACGATCCTGAAAACGCTGAGTAAATATAGAAGACATTCAGAACTTGAGGACTAAATGAAAAGCAAAATGTCTGCACCTAAGAGACTACAAGTTTTAAGCCTGCTAACTCGGCTTGTCACGGAAGGCATCAATGCATGTGCTAAAAAAATTCTATCATTAAAAATGGACAGACCACTAGCCTGGGACATGCGGATTACACATCCAGGCTAATCATTACTGTTAATCTGCCAACTAGATATGTACTTTTGCACAAAGGTTTCTCTTACGCATGTTCAAGTCCTTATTCTTTTTATTGGCTATGGCATGCCTTATCTTTTAAACTAGGCAACTGTTTATATCATAATTCTTGGCCTTTCCACACATTTCTGGGCTATGCTCATTTTATAGAAAAATCTTCGCATTGACTGTATTCGGCGAGTTGGTCAAGTCATTCAGAAGCTTTTAGTTTTTATTTATACATTTTATTTAAACAGTATTAAACTCATTTGCATACATTTATAATAACAATGTAAATACATTTTTAGAAATTTTAAGAAAATATATTAAAAAGCAAAAGCGCTCTATATGCAATCTCACGTAGTTAGATACTTAGAGGTTTACCTAGAATGGTCCAGACAGACCTCAGATCTTGTTCGCTTTGTTTTCCCCCCCCTCGTGATCCCTGTAGAACTCTAACGAAGTCTATTTCAAAAGGTCTACACACCACAACAGTCTATGTCAGACCAAAAACTCCACAAACCTTCTCAATCAAACTGTGCCAAAAAAAAAAAAATCTAGGTATGGATATATAGGCATTTCTACAGAAATTTAATGTTTTCCCGAGTACAGTGGACATGAGATGAAATGCTGGGCTACAAAGGCCTTGGTCAGAGAAATGATCAGGAACCCATTGGCTATTTTAACACAGCCCCAAAGGTGCATCAAAAAATACAATACAATCATTTCCTTTAAAGGAGAGTGACAAGTCAGAAGCCATTCCTGAGTAAAAAAGCATATGGCATGTGAAGAAGGATTCTCTTTAAAAGATCTGAAAAAATATATATAACCGAGATAAAAAGCCAGCAGCCCATCTGGTAAAAAAAAGGTATTGCTTTGGCTGATGTACAGTAGTGGTGGTATCATGCTTTGAGGATACTTCTCCGAAACTGGAACAAATCATTCTTCTTCAGCTTGTAGCAAGCATGTGACTGACGACATGGGAGTAGGCAATTTGCACAGAACCCACTAAAGTATTTTTTGACTTCTACATATACATTTCTTGATCAACAAACTTCCAAAACGTCTTGTTGCATGGTTTACTTTTCATCTGAGCTAATAATAGTTGAAGTGAAACCTGTTAACCTTCATTCGACAGATACTCAAATTTATTACTTTGTTCTTTTTATTTTAGCAGTGGGATAAATTATTTTAATATATTACATTAAAGACTTTCTCCATGAAAATAACAGACAATACTAGTTTAAAAAATAATTTTTAACACATTTATTTGGCTCAACACTTGCCATCTCTAAACTTGCTCAATTTTAAATGTATGGGGTTATTCTGTATACTCTGTATACACATTTTGATTTGTTTGTTGGCTTCGTTAGTTTTCATTTATGGATTTTTCAAATTTGTAAAAACTTGTAAAAAATTAGACCGTGTTGAGCTTAAGGACACGTTGCCGTTTGCTTTTGGTGCCGTTGCATTTTTGCGTGTAAAAGCCGTGCCAATCTTCCATTTGTTTGAGGAGAATCATGTGCCATTTCTTTCAGCGGTCATGCTAATGTTTTAACTCACTCAAGAAGTGTGTAGAAACTATGGAAACATCCAAGTCCACAACATTTACACCATGTAGAGAGCGCTCACTGAACACATTTCTACGAAACCATAGGGTTCGTCGCCCGTTATCCAACATGGTGACCTTGGACACAGGTCATTACACACAAACACTTGTGAATCATTATTAAAATCTTATTATTATTTTTTTTTAATCCCATGACAGCTCCAAAACTTCCAGGAGTGTACAAACTCTGATCAAAGAACAAGGGAGGTAGGGAACCTCTAGGTCAAGAGTGCACCATTCATCCGGTCTCCATCCACCTAAAGTGAAATGAGTACAAAAGCCACGGGGGGGTAAAGTCATTTAAAATGTTCAGGGACTTGAGTGCCTAAAACAAGTATTTATATGACTCAGGATGGGTTCCCTGGTGAGTCTGGTTCCTCTCAAGGTTTCTTCCTATCATAAACTTATGGAATTTTTTCTTGCCACCTAATACACAACCTAATAATTTTGATGCATACGCCTTTCATATAAACTTCCATAATTTTGTTTGATTGTATAAAACTGATTTGCGACAATAAATTTTACAAATAAAATTGGAATTAAACTCAAGTACAATTACAAACAGTTAAGTGCGTAATCACGCCACACTGTGCAATATTTGGATTCGTTATGCCCTGGCGGCAGGTCAGTGGGTGAATCGCTTTAGATTGGAACTTTAAGTAAGGGAACACAGGTGTCATTTAGTAATTACACCCCAAATTCTTTGAAGCAGTGGAAGTTCAGAGAATAAGGCTTACAAACCTAACAGACATTAATGTTAAATTAAAAAATCTAAAAATGGACAAATACTTCAAAATGTTTCATAAATTTTGCAATAAATACAAACTTTTGATCATCCGGAAAGTACTTACAAAATACTTTGTCAAGAGTACGGTTGCTTCTTTAGAGTTTATCTTCGGCTGGTGCGATACAGCCACCTACTGACCAACGTGAAGTAGAAAATTGGCAGGAGGAAAAACATAATTGCATTTCACGAGATGCATTTAAACAATTAACACATTGATGCTTGAATAGTTTAAGCAGTCTTTAATACTTTAAAACCTGTAAGAAACATAGCTTACAAACATTAATGCTACTGAAATAGTCAACCGTGCTGCAGTGACCTGTTTCAGATTTGACAACAGTTTTTTTTTTTTGTTTTTTGAACAAACATACAGAGCAGACCATGTATCCCGTGGATGTAGACATTACTAAAATTCAGAGTCAAACACTGGAGCTGGGTTAAGGGGTGTTCAACACATTAAAACCAGAAAAGGGCACGTGCTGATCCATTAACTTTTAGTTACAATGCAAGGACCACTGTGGAAGTTAATTACAATGCAAGGAGCACTGTGGAAGTTAAGAATAAACAGCTGTGTGGCCATAAGTAAAGAAAAACATTTATTAGGCTAATTGGGGGGGGAATGCTTCATTCTGCTAGAGATGATAAAGGTTGGACTTTGGAGCGATGGAAAAGGGTCATGTGATCTAAAAGTCCAGATTGACACTATTCCAAGGCTACGTGCACGACATGGTAAGAAGGGACGCATCATGCATGGGGACCACTGTACAAGCCTCTAGAGGCAGTGTTGTGATCTGAGGTTGCTTTAGTTCATCAGGTCTAATCTAAGCAACGTTTGGGGCAATAAAACGAAGCCAGCTGATGACCTGAATGCATTAAAAACACTACTGGGATCATGACAAATCTTTCTAACAAATGCATAATAGAGTCCCCACTGAAAGTCTCTGAGACAAGCTGGAAGAGAAGACTTTATAGAGTTGTTCAACTCTACCATCATCTATACAAAATCCCAGTCATTTTGGCAACCCAGGACAGGAAATGTGTGTGATGTTGCATATATAGCAGATGTAAAAAATAAATAATGGAAAAGCCAAGAAAAATGTGCCCTGCAATCTAAGCTAAAGGCAGTCCAATAGGGCATGGTATTGATTTAGGTTTTGCCGCATGGAGAATTATGAGGCGGCCACCTCCATTAAATTTCATTCTTCCTCTGGCTCTTACAGCTCTTGAGTGTTTATTTATTGATAACACCATTTACTTTTTAACATGATTTGCAAATCGACTGATTACTGCTATATGTAAGTGCAATTGCGGCTTTATGCCATTGCCGATGTGGTGGTGCTGTATTGCATCTCTCCTCTTCTTCTCTTCCCCCCCCTCTTTTTCTTTCTTCTCTCCTCCTGTCTCCCCCCTCACTCTTTCTTTCTCTCTGTCGAGCTACACATGTCGTTCCTGAGCTGCCAGTGATCCAGACTCCCTCTGCCCTCTGGACCTGTCTGACCCATCCTGGTGCCCCGCTTCTGGCTGAAGATCTCATCACATGGATGCCCTGTGTGTCTCTCTGGGATGCGTCTGGTGTCTGGGGATGGTTCTCTCTACCTAGAAGACGGTTCTGGCCTTGACTGGTGTTGGCAACTGTTTCTCTGGGGACTTGACAGTTCGATAGTTCATGACTGGAACTTCTTACAAGTCTACCTGGGTCTTCAATAACTACTAACTACCTTGACAACAATCAAAGTGGAGGTGTTCTTAAGAATGAGTGAGAAAACCTTCAGATTTCTCAAACATTTTCAAAGTGTGTGTTTTTATATTTAAGGCTTTTGAAAAAAACTGAGGCTAAGATTGGTTTAAAGGATGTGTTTTTGTTCGACTTGAGGGAGCACATTCAGGAAAGATTTTGGAATTAACAAATGAATTTTGCTGTTATGTGCATTATCATTTGGCATGCATTATCTATTATTATGGCTTTGGTGGCTCAGCGGTAGGTTTCCTGTTCAAACTTTCACCGAATGCCCAAACCCCAGCCTATAGATGCAGCCCGGATAAAATGGGAGGGTTGTGTCCGAAAGGTAAATCCTGTGCCAAGTTTTGTGCAGATTGGATGGTCCGTTGTGGTGACCCCTCAATGGGAGCAGACAAAAGACTTTTACTACTACTTCTTACAACTTAATGGTATTTATTACAAAAGTACATGCTATTATACTCATAAGCTAATAGTAATTATGCTCCACTGCTGCACAATACTTTGTTATCATTCCTCATCTCACTTTAGACGTTCTTCCTACTGCATTGTGTTGTGATAAAATATGATTCAATGTAATGGTCATTTACTTCAATTATATAATCACAAAAAATATGTTGCTTGTAAAAAGTGTTTACTTAAGTCGGGATTGTACCACCGCCGCCTCATTGTGAGCCAGCAAAAACCCTGTCTTTTTAATGCTACAGCTAGTTGAAAGCAAAACTTACGACTACTATTCCAAAGATATCCATTTAACTCTAATTTGCACTAAAACCCTCAATTGTGGACGACACACATGGATAAAAGCTGTCAAGCTCCGGTGCACGCAACTTTGGACAACCACCTGTTAAAGAAGAGAAAATATACAAAAAGGACCAACAATACACAAAAGCAAAAGACATTTTATGGATGTATTTAGCTCCAGCCATACAAGAAATCCACCCTATGGTCATTATATAAAAACTGCATTACATACATAGGCTAATTAGTCAAATTCTAGTTAGTCTGAGAATTTCCATTAACATGCAGAAAAAGGAAAAAAAAAAAACAGAAAAGAAGTAATCAGTCCTCAAATTTAAGCCTTTAGAGCAAAGAATATATTAAAACAAATTCACCTACAATCCTACAATAATTAGAGGGCTGATTGATCCATAGATTTTGCAATATTGGCAGCATTCTAAACTAAAAAGTCCTAAGTATTTCAAAATATTGGATTAATATTCTTACAAATTTGCCTACTTTGCTTTGAGCAGTAAATTTTTATGGTTGCGGGGCATGCTTCAAACCCATATGGTGAAGTATTAGGTTCTTGTACAATTTTGCTACCTTTAATCTTTATGAATATGGCTTCAATTTTCTGAAGGTTTGCTTGTGCAAGTAATTACAATGTGTGTCCTTGACATTGTTCGGCAGGAGACATCAATAGATCTTAGCTAAATGATGTGCATAAAGTAAATGGCATTAACTGACCATGAAGGAAAAAAAATAAAAATAAACTTACCTAATGCAAATTCAGGTTTTAAAAAGTTTGATCCTCCCCTCCCCCCTCTTACACAATTGTGCACTGAATTTAAGGCATGCCAGGCCACTGAAAGTTCTTTGAGCCTCCATTTTAAACTGCACAATCCTAAACTGGGCACATTAGCATGCAGTTCAGAGGTGGACAAATCATTAGCCCATACACCCTGGACAAGTACGTTTAATGTTTATTTTATCAATATTTTTATTCAAAACTGCCAGGCAGACAAATAGATACCCCAACCACAAAAAGGGGATAAATAACATCCTTAGTGTAAAACAAGCCTTCAGTTGGCACAGGTGTTGTGTTTATATTGTTCCAAAGTGGTCCATTATCAACTAATGGCATAAGTACAGCACAAACTCATTCCAAACCAGACCATAATAATCAGGCTAACTTGCTGACTCATTGTCAGGGTTCCGGGTCTATCCTGTAAAATTAAGTGAAAAGTGGAAATCAACAATGACACTAAGGGCAATTCATTGTAGCAGATTAGCCTACCTGCAGTAGTTAGGTGTAAATAGGTTCATGTTCTCCGAGGACAGACCACCACAATTTACACACAACTCTAGCAAAGAACCTTTTGTTGTAGGTTCACGTGCAACTTGCTTAATACAGTATGCGCAAAAATACACAGTACTGAACTAAAAAAGACCAACAATATTACCTTGTCATCGGAGTTTTTTTTTTCTTGAAATAAACTAAACACACTATTAGCTTGTTGATTCACCACCGTGTGTGTAATGCAAGTGTTGGAAGTGTATGAACTAGATTCTTAACCCGGATTACGGGTCAAAAGGAGACGATCTGCAAGTTTAATGCAGGCACCGTTCTTGGCGTTTAACATTGAGCAGGTACTTCTTGGAGTTGAACATTCCACACAAAGCATCAGGTGGGTGGTGCAAGATCAGTAAAATTGCACGGGTAGGAAAAGGAACCATTTTTTTAAAACTCTGTTCCCCTAGTATGAGCGGAAATAACACTCCACTATGAACACATTTCTTGTGTATGAGAGACTCATTTCCAAGAACTGCCCAGCACAAATTCCTTTTCACTAATGAGAGCGAGTGCGTCTGAAGCTTCGCCCCATCAAAAGAATCAAATGCAAGATACGCGAGTTTCACTACTGTATATTGTCACATATCGTAATTTACTCACCAGCCCATTTACTAATTTAAGATGGGACTGGATTTTCAACAGTTCAGAGCTTGTATTTATTTTTTGTTGGCACATGAGCTAATGCATTTATGATTTGTCCACCCCTGTGTTAATTAATCCATGTGGTCCATAACCCTAGATAGTTCCAGTTAACTGAATTTAAGATAAACAAGAAACAAACCCCAAATATTTGATGGATCGGCGCTTTCTCAAGAGTGCTGAGTGATTTTTTTTTTGTGACAAACGGTGCCAAAACGTTAAATTGGGGTTTGAACAATCAAATGTACTCTTTATTGCAAATCACATGGATTATCTCAAAATGTTGAATGGCACAAAAACAACCATAGAAACAGCAGAACAACTTACAGAAGTGACCAGCATAACAAGTAACATTGTTTGATTATATACGTAGAAAAAGGAGAATACAACAGGATGTGCGAGCAAGAGGACACACTTGCCGAGCAGAGTTCACTACAGTGATCTAAATTTGAACACACAAGTTACTTAAAAAAAAAAATTGCCACAAAAAAAAGGATCTTTAAGCTAAAATTCAAATGGAATATCTGAAACTTAAATACATTAATTAAAGACCCCAGACCCACTGGGAATCCAGAAAAAAGCTCTGCTTTATAAAAAAGTGCCAGATCAGAAGCGTGGCTTCTTGGCAGGTCCTTCGAATTCCTCACGGACTCTGCCGAATCCTGAATTGCCAGGACCCATACCCCTCGGACCTGCAGGGCCGCCTTGAGGGAAACGCTCATTGTGCTAGAGTGATAAAAGTTTTCGTACAAGGTAGGATATTTGGCGGAGAAAAAAGTTGTTTTGATTGCATCCATTGTAGGGATAAAGGGTAACATTGGCACAAGTTCCATGAGTTCATATTTTGAGCCAAAGGTTATTACAGAGGGATCCAAGGTACACATTCGATGAAACCGTTCCAACACGCAGATCCACGGGTGCCACGGGTAACATAGGAAAAGGAAAAGAGGGTAATGTATTTGTTAGCAAGATCCTACCATAACAAAACTCAGTGATGGAATATCAGCTACCATTTGAACTATTCAGCAAAAAATGCATTTTAAGTTAATGCAAGTCTGGTTTCTTTGAAAGCTTGATATAGTTTCAGCTTGAGTCAAGTACAACAGATGTTAAGAAGCAGAATCTGCAGGTCATTTTATACAAATATATCCAATAAATTAATTAAAAAATAAGTTTACGTCTCCACTGTGTTTCTTTTAAAATATTTCAAAATTGAGATAAATTTGAGATTGATTTGAATAAAATCAATTTATTGCCTTTATTTTATTTTACTGTTACATAAAATCAGCTTGCAAGTGTAAAGTAATGGTATTACAAAAGCCACTGTAGCATTACATGGCTAGTGATGATTTAAACTTTAGAGCCTCAATAAAATAGCCCAAAAATATTTTACCCAACTTCTGGGTTAAAGTTGGCTTACTATAGTACACTCAAAACTGATAAGAATTCACAAGCTGGTTTAAAATGAATCTCTTGCACTAATTTCCACTAAAGTAACCGAGTCAAGTGAGTCTGCAATTTAACATTATAGCTATCCAGATTGTAACTTAAAGCAAAATTTTTAGATGAACTACATTTCAGAAACTGTATAATTTGCCATAGTGCGATGTGTTATTTGTGACCAAGCATGTTTCCAACATGAAAGCATACACTTTAAAAATCAAGTTACTTATCAAATGTAGTGATTTACAAAAGAAAGGAACATGAGAGTATTAAACTAAAGCAGTTAGGTGCTTTGCCATGAACTTTAAGCACTTTAAGTGCTTGCTGATTATATCCAAAGGAGTAGCCATGAGGATGATCAGTTACACAAAAACACAAAATCTTGTAATTAAGCAGACTTGAAACGGCATCATGTCTACAACAGACCACGAAACCTGAATACCAAACTAACCAAATTATTATTATTTTTTTTTATATAAAGTGGACTCCAGAATGCTTTTATGAAAACAGCTAAATAGTAATTTCCAAACCATTATTAATGAGGACTTCTTTATGACAGAATGGTCAACAGAAGGCTAAAAGATTTCCATTAGACTCCAATCTAAGTAATGTCAAAGACTTCAAGTCTACCTATAGATTACTGTTAAGCTGAAGAAACAACTATAAATGAGCCACGAAAATAAATAAGTCAGGTGTAAGGGACACAAAATTTTAAAACTGCAGGCATTACTGTCCAGTTAGTTGTCATTTATGACCATTACGATTTCATCCTCGTTCTCATTGCACCACTTTTTTTCCTTGCCTTTTTCCAAGTCCAAGTGTACACGTTAAGCATATCTCAAGTGGTAACGCAGTCTTGAGCCTATTATTAAATAGTTATTACCAATGCATCCAATCACAGAAAATCGGTTAGCAGCACACATCAGTCCCAACTGCAGGCTTGAAAATTCGAGTGTGCCAAATCTAGCTACAAACGCTAGCGGCTTGCTCAGAACTGCATTGGAGCACTTGTTCACTGTTTTACACACAGCAAATTACACTGCAGCACAATCCACCTGAGAATAACCAGCAAAAACAAAAACGAACAAAAAAAAAAACACTCCCTGCATTTCATAGTTGTTTGTTGGGGTGTATGCGTCATGAAATTCAACACATAAAACAGCAACGACGACTTCATCACACCTGGATTAACAAGTAAAGCAAAATTTGCACAATTAAGGTTCATTAATAATGCAAATATTATATATGGTTTTAGGTTAAAATTAGTCAAAATAAAATATGATTTGATTTTTATATAAACCCTGGTCAGTTTCCACATACACACAGCATTTCTTCATCGAACAATGCAGCTCAGCTGAACACAGACTACTCGTACCTCCATTCAGACCTTTTTCTTACAACTTGATGCACAATAAGGGTTGTTTACTGCATGAGTAACAAAATACTACTAAAAATATATTATTCTAACAAACGACAAACTAAAATCAACTTATCATCAAACTAGTAAGCATAAAATATATTTAAAAACTGTATATTTAATGGCCGCTCACAGCTTAGCACACAACAGAGTGGGCAAACGCATTCAGTTTTACTGAATCTGAAAGATGTAATCGCTTGTACTTTATCTTAGAACAATAACAATTAAAAAATATATAACAATATAACAAATTTATTTGACAAGATTACTTAATATATACACATTTTTCAAAATGACATGAAGTAACCTTGGACACGTTTCTCTCTCAAACATTATGAGCTCTATTCTATTGGACAAGACAAAGACATAAGCAAACAGTAACGAAGAAACAAATAAGTGTACAGGACAGCTGCCATGGCCATCACATGATTTATATGCTCTCTGTGTAACTTTCACAAAACCAGACGCAAGTCCAAGGATTATGCAAACACTTCAGGCCATTTTTATTTTTAATACTAATTCTATGTTACGTTTACCTTGTAGTTTTATGTTTGAAAAAAGCACCCATATTATTCAACTTACAAGTGAAAACCTCAGAGAATGAAATTAAATATCTATAATCTATAAGCGAAATATATCTTTACTTACATCTATGCACAATGTGTTAGAGCATTAGATCCGGCTTCAATATTTTATTTTAAGTTAATAGGGTGCCATTTCCCTGTTCAGGGTGTACATGCCCTAAGCCTTCTGGGTTAGGCTCCAGGTTCCTGTGACCCTGAATACAGGATAAAGCGGGTGCCATTTGGAATTTGCCCTTTAAAAAAAAAAAAAATGGCCCTATTTTACTTAAAAAGGAATAGCAAGATAAAATGAAAAACAAAAACGAGAGACCATATGGCACGACAATCAAGGCAGAGGAAATGGCGACAGAGTGGTGATTGAGTAATCCAGTAGATTGAGCTGCACTGCCCGATGAAAGAGCCAGTGTGTGAAGACTGCAGGATCTCGCAATAGGCAAATGACAGTGTGTGAATACCAAGTGAGCAACTATAGGCTTTAACCTTATTCTCCGAAAGAGATAAAAAATAAATAAATAAATAAAGATCTAATCTACTGCCACCATAAACTACAATGAATGCATCATCACAATCACGGTTGGAATGAAGGAATCAATCTGCATGTTTATTTCACCAGGAATTCCTTGGAAATTTGGGCTTTAGTGTTTTTTTTCCCTTAAATTTTTTTTTTTTTTTTAAATGCAGGTGCACATTCTCAACACGTCTTCAAAGAGGACATACTGACTAGCAGCCAACCAAGCCAATATACTGATTGTCCATCCACCATCAGCTCATCCAGTAGCTCAGCGTTTCCATTTATTAATTTATTGTTTAGAAAACATGTGGAAAAAGTACCTGCCTTTAACTCCGTCTGTACTAAAAACCCTTTATACAATTCGACTATACAAGTGCCAGAAGATTTACACAAAGCTGTGGAGTCATGACAAACCTGCCTTCATCTAAATCGGCTCAAAAGTTAAAATGTTATTAGTCCAGAAGTGGTACAATGAGGAGTTCAGGTGCACTTGTATTACAAAAAGTTGCTCATGGATTCAACCCAAAACACGCCTGTCTATCAATCACACAGACAGGACTTACAAGCTAATGCCGTAAGCAAACCAAAGTCCACCGTTTTTTTGGGGGGAGGGGGCTTTAGTACAGACAGACATTCCAAGCAGCTTAAATAAAATATTGTGGGAGGAAAGCTGAGCCTGGTTGCTGAGAACCTTCCTTAGTAAAACACATCCATCAGAAACCAAAATTTTCAGGTGACTGAACAAATCAGCTCGAACTGCAACCGTTCTGTCTATCCTTTTTTTTGGCAACCATCTCTCTCATTCATACTACCATTCACACACTTTCACCACAGGATACATTACCATTTCGTTGGGCACCATGCCCCCTGCCACTGGTCCACCGAGTCCCTGATGAGCATCAAAGCCCATCCTGGCCAATGGGAACTTCTGGTTGTTAGCGCCAAAAGGCATATCTAATAAAAAGACAATAATCTGAGCTTAGGAACTCATAAAAAGTTTCTCTAGGATGTCTTTACAGTTTGTTTTAATTATTCCAAACATGACCATAAAAACAGTAAAATTATATTCACCTGCCAATCCGAGACCTCCAGAACCCATCCTCATCTCCCTATCCCTCTGTTAACGCACAAAACACAGATTAATGATTTTTGTAATCAATGACAATTTATCAAACATCCATACTGATGGATAAAACAATAAGTAATGAAAAAATACAAAATGTAAGTACATTGTCCATGAAACCACTCATTCTGTAGGACTCCTCACGCTTGCGCCTCATCTGCTCCTCCATTTCTCGCTGTCGCATCATGTCCTCTTCTCGTCTGCGCCGCTCCTCCTCTTGCCTGCCAAATAGAAAGCTAGGAACTTTTTATTTTCATTGTTAGTTAAAACACATACAACCATCATGTAAAGTTAAAGCTTATGTTAAAAAAATAAATTACGCCATTTCATTCGTTGTTTCAATAATCAATACATCAATCGATTGTAAACAATAGTTGTTAGTTACAGCGCTAGTGCTGGTTATGGCACGTGACAAATTTATCCCCATCAGTGCTTAAAAAATACTTGCAAACCCAAAGATAATTATGTAGAGTTTGGTTAAATATTAAAATGATAAATTACAAAAAAAAAAAAATTATTTCCTGAATACATACACACACTTACTTTGGACTTATAAAGTCTTCTAAACGTAAAAATATGAAATTAAAAATGTCCGCACCTAATCTGCATCTCTTTGCGTTTTTGCATTTCCTGATTATGCATCTCCTCCATGCGTCGCAGTTCCTCTTGTCGCCTAAGTAGGTCTAAACGAGTGGAAGAAAAAAAAAAGTTATCGTAACTTACATCCAGAGAGTAAAGTCAAACACAACACACTCAAACATTTTAGAGACTTGCCTTCACGAAGCAAGTTGGCTTGGTGCTCGTGGTAGGCATCTTCCATATCTGCCTCCAGCTTCTCCCGAGCCTCACGGATATTTTTCTCCACCTGTTGTCTCTGCTGTTTCTCCATTTCATCCAGAGACTTCCAACGCTGTGAGTATTCAAACTCAAAAGTGCCTGGTCTGGCAAAACGTGGAGGGTTCTCTCTTTCCCTGGATTAAAAAAATTATTTAAATTAAAAAGAAAGTCTACATTCTGCAGTAACTGATTAACAACTTTCACTTTAATTTCCACATCTGAAACTGAATAAAAATTGTTAACCCTGGAACTCACTTCTGATAACTTGGGTTCTTCTGGGCAAGCTTCTCTGGCAGACCGTCCTCATCATCAAACTGATCCATCAGCTCAACAACAACCGGACGTGGTGACCTGGTAGATGGAGACATTAACAAAATAAACTCAAGATAATTGCAAAAAAAAAAAAAAGTCATATCAAGGGCATGTTATTGCTCCCTTATAGCTAAGAACACCTTTGCACAGTCCCTTCTGTTTAAAGTGTCGTTCATGTGCGTCAGCGTGAGAGTATGATAAGCCGGAGGGCATTCCACGATGCAAATTAATTACTAGTAGTTTCAGACAAAAGCTGTCACTGTGACACAGGGTTATTGAAACAATCCCAGACGTTTCAGGTAACAGTCAACTAAACCTGGGATTTTGTGTTATTATGTTTCACATAAATCAGTGCCCTAACTGTATTCATATCTGACTAATTGCTTAACAAGATCACATTAGTTTCATGTAAGAAATCTTACGATGTGAGTAGGAAGACTCCATCTTTGCACCGATCAAGAGCTTTTCGAGCTGCAGGCTTGGTAGCAAACTCGACAATGCCTTTTCCAACAGACCGTCCTCGATCATCAACAACCACCACCGCCCTTTCGACGACTCCAAACTGTGAAAAAGCCTCCTCGAGAAGCTCATTGGAGACATATGGGGACAGATTGCGGACAGATAATGCAGCCGAATGGGTGGCGAAGCGAACCCTGAGGGGTCTGCCTTTCATTGGTTTATCATCTAGTTCGGCCTTTGCAATCTCTGCTAAAGCACGTGACTCCTGAAATCAAAAAGAAAAATGTTTTAGACTTTAACATAAAGCTACAAATTGCAAGTTTAAAGCAAAAAAATAAAAAATTAAGAGTCTTACCAGACGTATGAAGCCAAAACCTTTGCCTTGGTTGATGAAGATTTCACTTGGCTCTCCATATTTAGAAAATAATCTTCTGAACTCGTCTTCGGTGATGTCGTTGGGCAGGTTGCCGATGAACAGTCGGCATCTCTGAGTGTACGTTTTCTCCCCAGGTTTGCGCAGCATTGAGAGTGCTGCCCTTAATTCCTGAAAGTTAGTTACATTATTAGTATTATGTTAAAGTACTTAAAGATCTGTCATGAAGATTTAAAGCAAAAAGACAAATTTGCACAACAATAATGCATTTGCAAGTAGAGCTGGCAATAAGACAACATAACCAGCTCTCTTATCTGTCGAGGTCAAAAGATAAGTACTTTTGATTTGGTCAATCTCAGTCTCCAAATGATTTTTTTTTTTTTTGTTTATTAGCAAAATACCATTAAATTTTTGTTTTGGGACCCGTGGTGACATGTCTTCTGTGTGTGTAAACAAATTCCACAAAATACAGTATATGAAAAAAATGCTTTTGCTATCTTTACAACTTACTTCCAATTTCCATTATCGTCTTGAATGTTAAAAGCAAACATTTATTAAACAATAATACTAATAATGAAGTCCACCCTGTATGAATTCTCAAATCAGGAGGTGTCGAACAATATAACATTTGCTTATTGAGGGACCAGCTGTGTTTTACGAAAAAAAAAAACTGTTTAAAATGTATGAGAATCCCTCAGACACAGAGTTTTGATGTTAAATGTATGACTAAATAATAAACATTGTGTAAACAAGCTGATAAAAAGGAATTAGTTTTTGCTTACGTCACATGAGCAAGCTCATTGTTAGCCAAGGTATAGGTATACAACAAGAAAGCTAGCTAGCATCGGCTAATTATCAAAAACGAACACAAAACCTTATAGTGAAGCGTATCCATAAAAAGCAGGCTATTTAGCGAATGCCAACGTTATTACATCCTTTAATCTCCGTTTTTGTTAGTCAAATAAACAGATACTCATTTGCTATTTTGTTGTTTGGCGTCGTTAGCTAGTTTGGTTAGCATCTCAACAAAATGGCGGCGAGTAAACAGGGCCAAATCCCAAATGGCTTCCTTCTGTCCCTCAGACTCATGGGTCACTTACTACTGAGGGAAAGTGAGATTTATCTAGGAGGTGAAAATGTCGTTCTCCTTAGTTACTCAGCTGCCTATTTCAAGCTTTTAGAAACGTAGAGAAGTGAGAAACTTGGATATAAAAAAAATGTGTGCGTCATCACGAGAACACTTTAAAAATATAAAATATAACCTACTCTCATAAGAAAGGATTCAAAGTTAGCAAAATACAGAAAGCAAGTAAGGAGACAATATTTTTGTGCAAACGGTTACTAGGCTCAATCCAATAATAACTGGACAAACCGTCCAGAAGCAATAAGCTAGAATTTTTATCATCACATTAGTCGCAAATAATAATTAGCTAGCTATTTAAAAAAGTTCGTTTAGCTAGTGTTTTACCCAACACAGTGCGGATTTTTTTTTATTTTTAATAAAACAAGTCTGATTTTCTAACCTGCTTCTCAGCGGAGTCTGGTCCACCCGAGGGCTGGCCTCCACTCTCCGGAGGCTTCTGGTTGAAATTTCCACTGCCTGGCGTCTTTTGTTGATTTTTCCGGGGTTGGTTCTGTGGTGTTAAAGGCTCTGGTTTGGGAGTGACATTTTTCGTTGGAGGTGACTGTAACTGTGGTGCTGGAGGAGGTTGTATTTCTTGTTGTGGTTGCTGCTGCGGGGCCTGTGCCTTGTTCTGTGCATCAGGCTGCTGCGGTTGCTGTTGCTGAGGAGGAGGGGGTGACTTCATCTCAGGCTTCGGGGCAACATTAGTCCCCTCTGGTTTCTGCGGTGTTCCCTGGTTCGCTTGATTTCCTTGATTGGGTTTATTAAAACCAACTCCACCTCCAGGCTGAGGGCCGCGGTTCTGAAATGGGTGCTGTGGATTATTTCGAAAATTTGGGTTTCCCATTCCGCCCCGCATTCCTCCTGCTCCGCCGCTGCCTCCTCGGCCTCGCTGCTGAAATCCACCGCCGCGATTCCTGAAACGGTCACGAGACATATCTAACTAGCAAATAACTCGTTTTTTTGTGTGAAAAAAAATCTCCCGCTAATCCTTAAACGCTACTACAGAGAGCGAATTTCTATTCGCCGCCAAAATATCCTTCGACAAAACAGACTGCGCTCACGTTGTTCTCGATTGAATCTACTTGGTTAAAATGGCTGCCGTGGGCGCACAACAAAAGACCTCAAATATACCACACGGCTCTATAGTGACGCGTTTCTGTGACGACACTTCCGGTCGATACTCGCGGACGCCCCCTAAAGTCTCAAAAATAAATATATGTGGGAGGGGCCAATAAGAGTTTTATTGCTAAGTAGGTTTTGACAGAAGCTTCCAGAGACTCTAACAACAACAACAACACACATTACAATTGACAAGAAAAGGGGTTATGATGTGGGGTATTATTGAATAAATATCAGTAAATATATAAATAATAATAATTAAAGAAATGAATATTCAAGGTGTAGATGGCTTGGATATGAGGGGTCCAGTGATTTCCGGAGACCTTTTTTTTTACACTGGATACATATATATACACAGTTTCTGAAGGGTGGGCAGGGGAGCTCCAACAATCCCTTCGACAGTCAGAACCGTCCTGGTCCGCCATGGTGGTGGCACAGCTCCAAGAACCAAGCAGAGCAGAAAGCAGTGTTAAGAGCCTTTTACAATGGGGGAGTCAAGGATCAGGAAGGGGAGCATTTAATTTTGTTTTTGAGGAAGACTATAACTGAAAAGGTTGGCTTTAAAGGACAGGGGAGCTTCATCATCTTTTTTTTTTTGTTGTTTAACGGCGGTTGGAATCCAGTCGGTTGGTTACATTACCACCCACTGTAGATCTCATCTTCTCAGCCTTTTAAAGCCGATTTTCCAGTCCAGCCTTCCTTAAAACGTCTAATGCCATTTCCGTAACGACTCCTTCCCTGATCTTGCCTTGACTTGTTCTGTGTCCTGAACTCTTCGTCTGCTTTATCACATTTCTGTTTCAGTTCCACTCAGAATCTGGATAAGGTTCTGTAGGTTGCATCATCGCCACCTATAGATCTTTCTCTCTCTCCTCAGGGTTAGGGTTAGGATTCCTTTAAATCCGACTTTCCAGTCCAGTCTTCCTCAAAAACAACATTAAGTGCTCCAACCACCACCATTTCAAAAGACTCGTAACATAGCTTTTTACTTTCCCTAGTTCTTGGAGCTGTGCCACCATATCTAGCCTCTACAGCATATATTTCCTGCACAAGGGCACAACATGCTTGACAATTCTCACAGAGTCCGGGTGGGTGTTAACCTACTATAAGTAGAGTGCTATTAAAATTGTTATTTCCAATTCTCTGTCTGCTAATTAATACACTTAGATTTTCCCCCCTTGTTACCCAACCTCATTTGTCATTGTATAACAGAAGGCGTTCCATTAATTCGTGTAAGCCGGGTGCGCATATAAAAAATAAATAAAGTTTTGCTGCTTCAGAGCTCCACCCATAAATCTATGCTACAACTTCCCAGCTACTTGTGGGTTAGTTTATTGTTAAAAGTTTATTTTATAATTTTTTAAATTATTTTTTCTATTATTTGTGTGTTTTATTGCATGTATCATTTATTTGGTTAATATAAAAATCAACTAATGCATTGATTGATAACCTTAAATCAAAATGTCAGAAAGTGCTACCAGTGATAAAGCAATAGGGATTTTATATAAACTGTATATACTGTGTGTGTGTGTGTGTGTGTGTGTGTGTATATATATATATATATACACATACACTACCATTCAAAAGTTTGGGGTCACTTTCTAACTCCATGATCGTTCCTGATTTTTATTTCTTTCTACATTGTAAAGGAATGCTGAAGGCGTCCAAAAAAATGCATTAATCTCCTTTGAACAGTTAATGATGAGATGTGTCCGCTACTTCTGCTCTGTAAAGACTTCATAATGCCTCTAATCTGACGTGCTGTTAATTGGTCATTTTTCAGGCTGATAACTCTAAATGAACTTCTCGCCTGCGGCAGAGGTAGGTTTTGGTCTCGCCCTCCTGGGATGGCCTTCATGAGAGCCAGTTTCATTATGGTGCTTGACGGATTTTGCAAATGCACTTGACAATACTGTTCTTGCAAGAACTATTACAGAAAGGCTGACCTCTGTGTCTTAAAATAACAACTAACTGTTGTTTTTCTTGTTGTTATGTAATTACCTAATCCCATATGTGTTATTTTATAGTTTTGAAATCCCCAGTATTGTTGTAGAATGTAGAAAATAAATCACTAAACAAAAACAAAGAAATTTGCAAGTGGCCCCAAACTTTTGAACGTTAGTGTGTATATATATATATATATATATATATATATATATATATATATATATATATATGTGTGTGTGTGTGTGTGTGTGTGTGTGTGTATAGAAAGGTTAGGGTTAGGATTTGTCCATAATTTCATATAATTGATGATCTACATGTAGAGAAAACTTATGCTGCACTATGTTATGTAATTACCTAATCCCATATGTGTTATTTTACAGTTTTGAAATCCCCAGTATTGTTGTAGAATGTAGAAAATAAATCACTAAACAAAAACAAAGAAATTTGCAAGTGGCCCCAAACTTTTGAACGGTAGTGTGTGTATATATATATATATATATATATATATATATATATATATATATGTGTGTGTGTGTGTGTGTGTGTGTATATATAGATGGGTTAGGGTTAGGATTTGTCCATAATTTCATATAATTGATGATCTACATGTAGAGAAAGTGCAGCATAAGTTAATCTTGATAATAGCTTAAATTTGATTCACAAAGAGTGTGTTTAAATACAACCAATTCATTAATGTGGTTTTACAAATTCTCTACAAATGACTCCCTTTACACTGACCTGGATATACTTTCAGCCATTTTATATAAAAAATCTCATATCAGTACTTTATAGCTCTAAAAGGCACAAAAAATAAAAAAAAGTACAATAAAAAAATAGTCTTACTACTTCTTAATTTCTGTGGTGATTAACATCATGATCTGAGAAAAAACTGATTTACGTGTACCCACAATTTTCTTAGCAAGTCATAAAACTAACCAGACAAATACTGTTGGATACTAGACGAAACGACCAATTGGCTGTCCCATGTAATTTTTTCCCTCTTATTTGGTGAATGACCATCAGTTTACGAGCCGTGTTGCAGCCCTGGAACTGTCATGGTCTCTCCATGTTGAATAAAAGTCATTGATCTTTAACTGATGGCTGCAACGTCCATATCCTGATCAAATAAATCTATTAAATACAAAGTTGTGAGCTCATGATTGTGGCAAGCCATAGTGAAATTGAATACATTATAGGTATGCATTACTGTATTTAAAAAGATAGAAACCAAAACATGGTCACTAGTACTTTTTATCCTCCAGTGGTAGCTCAGTGGTTAATTAATTGGACTTCTGTACCTATTGGAAGATCCTGAGCTTAAGGGTGTATTAGGGCGCCTGCGAAATCCCATAAATGTAGATCTCTAGTTGTGTATTGCCAAGTATAAGCACTAGTATTAGACAGCACTGCTTATCACTATTAGACTTTGATCTAGAAATAATAATAAAAAAGATATTATGAATAAAGACGTAGAGTATGTTTCAAGGGTTCTGTGGATAGTCAAGGACTCTTAGCTACCTGCAGTAATTTTGCTTGTAATCCTTTCTAAGGAAGGAAATGATCTCTTCTTTGATTCCATTCTCTCAGAACCTTTAAACGTCCCCCCACCAGAAGGACAACTTAAGAACACTGACAATGTTCCTTTACTTTTCTGTTGTTCTGGTGTTTTTTTTTTTTTTGCACTGGCTTGCACTCTTGACTCTGAATCCAGCAGACCGAGTTCAAATCTTGGTGAGACCTGCAAATTTGTTAAAACACTACTTGGATTAACCATGGCCTTATGTAGAACTTATTGAGGGCAGGGGTAGCTCAAGGGTTAAGGCATTGGACTACTTCTCAGAAGGTCCCAGGTTTAAACCCCAGCACCAGCATGTTGCTAGTTGGAGCCTGAAGCTTTGAACCCTAAACTGCCCAGATGTATTATGATAAAAAAATGCAAATTGCTCTGGATAAGTGTGTCTGCTAAACGCATGTGGAAGGCCTGGGTTCAATTCCGGCCCAAGTCCCAGCCACTGGGCCGGGAGGGTTGCGTCAGGAGGGGCATCTGGTGTAAAACCTGTGCCAAGTTGTTGTGCGAATCTGATGGTCTGCTGTTGCGACCCCTTGATGAGGGAGCAGCCAAAGAAACAACAACTAAGGATTTCATACTTTCGTTTTGGTTTTTATTCAGGTGATTGCTGATCCTTATTAATTGATTTCCATTCCAGAACTAACCTTTTCTCCTGCTTTTAATAGCTTATTGTGCATTGGATCAAAGGTTGTGTTTTGTACAAAGCATTACTTATCATTCGTAATTTCGTAATGGTTCACTTTTGTATATAAGACAGGCAATCATTAGAGTTGTTTTGGATTTCAGCTACAGGACACCTTTTGTTTTGCAGAATCCTCTCCCACAGGTCTCGTTTTTCTTTTCATAGAAATGATGGAAAATGACAGGTTCTTTTCAGTACTTGACACAAATTCAAGGTTAAATTCAAGGTCAACTCCACTAGGTTCGATCTCTTTCTATCTCTCGCTCTCTATAACTGGCTGGCTTTACATAATAAGGCCCAAGGTAGTCTCTATAAGGTTTCAATCTTACACAATGTAAATTTAATCAGATAAAATGAGAACATGTTGGAAAACTATATTGGCCAAAACTGTACCCAGTTTTCTTCAAAAGTACATTTTCAGATTTAAGTGTGAAAGACAAAGGGTCATCTTTGATATTGTCAAAGAAAAATGGAAGGTTTGCACTTTTTAGATCATATTTATTACTTAAAGAACAATGTGTACAGGATCTGCATTTCATATTAAACAGAATAAAAAAAAAGTCCTGGACAGTTTTAAGACAATACAATTAGCTGGATGACACAAGGGAGGCATGAGTATGCTTATTTAGGCAGCATTCCTTTAGAATAATGCCCTTTAAAAATGCATGGTGTACTGTTGCATATGTGATGCTAATAAGCCGAGCCTGTAAAATCAAACAGCCTGCCTTTTCCTTAGAGAACACACACATGCACACTATGATTTCTATTAATTAATGTTGAACAATGTATGGAAAACACATCAGTTTAATCAGATTTGATAAGTTGTTTCTGCTTAATGTTTCTTCATTATTTTCGCTCGAATTCTCGAGGGGATAAATGCACATATTTGTTGTTGCTTCAACGCAAAATCATTTTAATTTCAAAGTGGGATTAATCATTTCAAACACTTTGTACATCCAAAATTAAATAATCAGTTTTCTCATTAGTTACATTCCAAGTGTAAATATTAATAAGCTCCAGTGTTGCAATTTTCTCCTGTAGATGAATCATGGATCAAAATGAAAGCAGCAGAGAAGAGTTTTAGACAAATTTGTTGTTTTGAGCCACATGAAGGACACGGTGTGACCGTGCTGCCTGGTCAATAAACTATTATATCATTAGACCTCAGTAAGGTTTGATAATGTGCTTATTCACCATGGCTTTGTTACTGAGAGTTGAACCACTCTGTGAAGTCTTCTGGGTTAAGGGCATGGCCTTGTGGTGGTGAAGTTATGAACGAAAATGAGTTCTCATGCTTCCAGAACCACTCTTTCACCATATCTTGGTAATGTTGGTCTGCAGTATGCCCGTGCCCATCACATGTCACACTGCATTTGTGCTTTTACTTTCACTATTAAACATAGCTGTATTTTTTTTTCACTTATTTTTATTTGTTCTTTTCTTTGCTTGATGTGGGCAATAATATGACCATTCTGAAATGGCCTGCAGTAGCACCTTTCCATGACCTTTCAATGAACTGTACACCCCTGATTTCCTTATATTTAAAATTTATCAAATGAGGTTGATTAAATTAAAGGAGTGGGAACAAATGTTTTACAGTGCCTAAAGATACAATTTAAAAATTGGTTGTTTATGTAACCTGCAGCAACTTAGCAGCAACCTCATTTCCCCTCTCGTCTGTTCCAACCAGCATTCAGCATCACCAGTATACTAATCACTTGTCCTATCATCTATCATCATCCGCACTAGTTTACATGTTAAATATTAAATGTTTGTTTGTTTGTTTTTTAAATGATTGAATGATCTATATAGTAGGTCACTGTGTGGCTTAACAACAGACAAATTTCTCCTGAACCTGGTTAGAATTGGACTGAAAATGAAAGTCCTTCAGGAATCTACTATTTCTTTAGACTAAATACAAGAAAGTTCGGCTTTTACACCACAAGGCAGGGTGCCAATCCATTGCACATACACACACACACATACAGTACTCATTCACACACTTTTGGCCATTGGAAACGCCAACTACTCCATGCACACAGACCTGACGCAAGAATCGCACCATGAACCTTAAGGTGCAAGGCGACAGTGCTAACCACTACCCCACTGTGAAAGTTCGGCTTTTTGTTGTTTGTATTTTTAAAAAACACCCATGGAGACTCATCAGGAATGCTCAAATTATATAGTCTCTGATGACCTTTCAACTTTACTCTTCATACTACAAGGTGTCTAATAAATTCCTTGACGCTGTTGTACTCCTCTTTGAGGTACTGTACACTGAGTTAGCCAGTGGAAGAAAGGGATACTTACTTCATTATGAAGCAGCATGGCTTTGGGGCTCCTGGATCAGCTGTCAGGAAGAGGCGCCAATCATCTGGGAAACAAGAAATTCATAATGTCGCAAAAAGGTTGGCCAGAAGAAGCCTGTGGCAGAAGCAGAGCTCATTTTGATAATGCTTCAGATGATTTGCACAGCCAACAAGTTACACTGCTTGAGTTGAGACATCAAAGGTTTGGCATCATACTTGGTGAGACCTGAAACATGGATCATGCCACTGCTTGGGGCAGTAAGGATTTGTTTCATCAACTCCACCTCTGAAACTGTAACATGGATCTACAATGACTTCTTTACTTCTGACTTTGGTGGAGCAGGAATAGGAAGCTGTGGGCAGGGAGGTACCAGAACAAAGGATGAAATGTCAGTAGGTACTTACTAAATTCATGGGATAGGAATGCCACCTATCCCCCCCCCCCCCCTCTGTAAAACCCCCGTATTTGAATACAGTCAAATTTGATTAAACATAAACATATTTCACCCATGACTTGAAATGATGTGCCAGAGATTCTTGCAACATCTTTTAAATCATTATTGTTTTTAATAAACTGAAACCAACTGTCTGTGTGATCTTTTTTTCCCACTACTTGCAGATGAAATCAAGTGGCCACGGCTTGTTTCCTCCCCTGCAGGCATGCCGAAATACACCTCGAAGGCCTCGCACATCTTAGCCGAAGGGGTACTTTTTCACTCCTGTCCTGATAATTCACTGCAGAAATGGCAAAATGTGTCAGCTGAATGCTTACAGCCTCTTGATGCCATCTAAGAAAAATGCTGAAATGTTTCAATTTAGACAGCTGGAACTAAACTAAACTGCCGGGTGGTAAATACTACTGTTTATATTCCTGGAATGTTTTAAAAAGTTTTTCTAAATAAGATTTGTAAATCAACCTTTATGTGATCAAAAGATCAATAAAATAATCACATTTCTAAATACCAGTGTCCTGGTGACAAAAGCAATGTTTCATGGGAATAATTTCCATTTTATGTACATTTACAGTATAAGCAGTTAGGAAATAACACTTACTACCCCTGAAAACATGTTTACACAGCGTAAATCAATGATAAGGATGAATAAATGTAAAATGGAATTACTGGTACAAAGTGGATTATTTCCAGTAGCACACTACAAAGTGTTTACATGTATATGCAATAGAAAAAAAATAAAATATATTTTTTTACATGTTCATTAGGTCCATCCATAAAAGTCAAATTGCAAAAAAAAAAAAAAAGGTCAAATTGTTAGTATAGAAATGTAACTGTATCAGTCAGTCAGTATTGTCAGTACGTGAGCTTATGTTTCTGGTACTGTACGGTGATTTTTTTTTTTTTTAACTCATGTCCCTTTAGGGACTCTTCTGCCAAAGTTCTGTTTTCTGTGTTCTATTTTTGTTACAGCAGTGATCCTCAACCCTGGTCCTGGAGGACCCCTTGCTCTGCAATTTTTCGGTTCATCTTAATTCTGGTACCCCGTCCTTTGAAGGACGCAGCTGAAGGCCGATTACATCATAGTGTCATGACAAAGGATCTCCCATTTCGAAGGCTCCTTTAAATGCAGCCGACAAATGTGGCCTTCTTTTAGCTGACATCAAAGTGTGCAGCAGTGTATACTTTATAGACTTTATAAGATTCTTTGTGAGCTGTGAAAGTGAACGGAAGAGCAATGGCGGACGGAGGACACAAGGATATTAAAAATAATCTCACTTGTTCATTAATACCCTATACCACTTATCCTATGTACAGGGTCACAGGAGGCCTGAAACCTATCCAAGGAGTCTTGGGGCATATGGCATGGTACATCCTGGACACACACAAGAAACAATTGGAAAATGCACATTAAACTTAATATGCATGTCTTCGGAGGAGGAAACCTCCCAAAAGGAGTACCCAAATGGAACCCACCAAGCATTTTGAGAACATGCAAATTCCATGCACATAGACCCTAGGTGGGTATCCAACCCCGACTCTGGAGATTCAAAGTGACTGTGCTAAGCACCACATCCTTCCTCCATCAAATATAAATACATTTACAGTATATTGTCAAAATTAAATATACTCCCTGAGACGTGGTTAAGTGTTGTTGTATGATGTTAACTAACTACAGAATATACTGACATGATGGTAAGAGCAGAAACAGCTGGTGACACAATTAGTAAATCCTCTGTAGCCAAGACAGTTTTGTTTTAGTTTGGTCCATAACGACGGTGTAGAGTGCATCTTTCAAACAATGCAGAATTGAGACTTTTCACCTGATTTACTTAGTCAGCTAATTTACAGCCTCTTCTGAAGAGAAGTGGGTGTAGAAGAGCTTGAAACAAATAAAGTAGAGTAGAGGTTTTAACAAATGCCATAACCTCAGCACCAACAGTCAAAATGTCTATTATAATTGAAAATAATCAGTTATTTGCCAAATTCACACTTTTGGACTACATACACTCTATGGACAACAGTATTTGTCATTTGCCAAACCTGCAGTGACGTAGTCTCCAAATACATATACTTCAATATGGAGTTGGTCCACCTTCTGGAGCTAAAACAGCTTCCATTCTTCTTGGAAGGTTGTCCACAAGCACAGATGTTGGACGAGGCAACCCAAAGATGTTTATTGGGGGTTGAGGTCAGGGCCAGCCAAATTCTTTTACAGCAAACTCATCAAACCATGTCTTTATAGTTCTTGCAGTCATGTTGGAATAGACAAAGGCTTTCCTCAAACATCGTCATAAACATAGCATTGTCCAAGATGTTTTAGTATGCTAAAGCATTAAGATTGCTCTTGGGATAAGGGTCCTGATTAAAATGCCTAAATGTCCATATAGTGTAACTCTCTTATAGCATGATTGATTTATTTAACTTTAGGCATAAATATCTTTCAATTTTATGTATAAATATGCAAACATATACTCTCTGCATATCGGACCCCTACAATGCTCTTGCTGTGCTAATTAAAACTGTTAATGATGTGGAAAGTGTGCCGGACCTGCAATACCCAGATGAGTTCTGAGTAATCCTTTGTTGTCAAACATGGCCTCATCAAAGGGCATTAGTCATCACTGCATTATCTTAAATCTCCAAATATAATAGGGACTTTAACATTATAAGTTAAATTACAACATTAGAATTACAATTTTAATGAAGAGAAAGGATAAAGAGTATATAGAAAGTAACCTGGCGGCACGGTGGTGTAGTGGTTAGCACTGTCGCCTTGCAACATGTTCTCCCCATGCTTGGTGGGTTTTCTCCAGGTACTTTGGTTTCCTCCCACAGTCCAAAGATATGCAGGTTAGGCTAATTGGCGTTCCCAAATCGTGTGTGTGCCCTGTGATGGGTTGGCACCCTGTCCAGGGTGTACCCTGCCTCATGCCCTAAGCCTCCTGGGATTGGCTTCAGGCGACCCTGAATACAGGATAAAGCGGTATAGAAGATGAGTGAGTGAGAAAGTATCCTTCTAATTTGATATAGCATTATTGTTTAACCGTGTATAATAATGATGCAACACTTCTACAAATTGGTCTGGACATGAGAAGACGGAATAACTTGAAAAAGGCTTTTTTACTCACCTTCATCGCTTTCACTTTTCAGTGCTTTAATTGGACTACACACATCTACACAAATGCACTTGTGCTTGGCTCTGCATTGCTCAGCTCTTTCTCTCTCTCTCTCTCTCTCCTCTTTATCCTTTCCCTAACTTACTGACACACACAACACTCATTAGACAAATCCCACACAGGTGTACATCCTTACCACTTACCTTCCCCCTGTGTCTGGAACACTATTAAAGCTATTAAAAGACAAATGTGATTTATTATAACGGTCCTAACCATGGAGACTTAATATGACAAACTTAATCATGTTGCTTATTATATGCATAATATATAAGTATAAAATCTTCATTGGACGCTTTTTCTTTCAACGATTCTTACTGTCAATCCAAATTAGAAATGAAAGCATGTCTTTACTTTATATGAAGAGATCACTATAAAGATGCCAAGGGCCTCCACCTTTGAGTCTTTTTCCTGGATTTGTCTTGATTAATCTAATTACAAAATCCTTCTTCTTCTTGTCAGTAGGAAGCTATACAGTATGCTTTGACCGTATAAATCTAGCCCATTGAAGCCAACTACGAAAGCTTGCCTGCCAAACTGGAGCCCTCACAAAATAAAAAGAAAAATGACGTAACGTTACAACAACAAGAACAGATGCTTGTACGCATTGCAGAGCAGTTCAGGGCTTAATCTTAGGAGCAAGCGTTCCTTGGTTAGTTAAGAATACAGAGAGAAACCCAGCTGTTCTGAGCAGTGAGCTGATTTTACCACACGATGGCCCTGTTGAATCACGATAGTGAGACAGATAAACGCAACAACGTTTTCACATCGCTGATATTATTATGCCTTTTAATTATTATGCCTTTCCATTCATATTCAAGCGCATCACCACAGGCACACATTCGTTTCATTTTGGGAAAAAAAAAATTCACAAATAAAGTCAAAGAGCTTGGTTATACTTATGCACTTGAAGGATTTTTCAAGGGTTCTTTGGATAGTGAAGAATAGACAGATGATCCTTAATACCCAAAAAGCATGTGTTGCTTTGTTTTATTTCTAAAAGTGTTATAAATCCTGGTATATTCTATGTAGACATATTAATGGAAACAGGTTTTAATATCTGCTAATGTTACAACTTATTCTATGATAATGAGGCTCTGTTTTAATAAACGGTATGCGTTATGGAATAACACCCCAAAAACATGGAAATTGATTGCCTAACAGTGTCTACTGTGGTTTGCAACATCAATCAGTTGAGCAATTAAATGATGAGGCTTGTGTTTAATTTACCTCAAGTTATAGAACCGGAAAGATTGATGTCAATTATGCTTATAGTCACAGCGCTTACACAATTCCCATTATAAAATCATAATCCTTTGACTCACGTAGCTTTCTCATAAATAGATTCGGTCACAAATGTCGAGCTGGTTTGCTTTTCATAGCTTGTCATCTGTGAACGGGTGGGACCTCGGCACAGCCAGTCAGTCTGGCACTTTACTGTTAGTTGAATCCTGAGGAGAGATTAACCTTTAAACATTTGATTTATGGACCTATGGGAGAAAGATTTAGTGATACGCTCAATACAAGAGGCAGAAAAAAAATATTTTAGGATGCTCAAATCCTTCTTGTGTTAACGTTTGAACAATAAGAGCATTGAAGATCGTGTGCATCAGGGACTCTTTTAGACTAAAAGAAATAATGAGTCATTCCTGTTCTGCACAGTTGTCTCCTGAATGACGAGGACTATTCCAGTATATGTCATGGTTAATACTAAGATGCAGCCGTACTGTTCGGTATTTTTGTAAGGCAAACAATACAAATTGATTTCAAAGTTTAGAAGTTACGTAACCACTCTTATCTGATTTTTAGAGTTCGTTAAATGATGGTCTTCTTTTTTAAAACCCACCTTTGGAAAGGTTATCAGAGGAAATGTGGTGATAATGGAGAGCACACATAAGTGGTACGGTTTTTGGGAATCTTTCCCAGGACATCCTGATCAAAATGTTAGCTAAAGAGCAGCAAAGCCATCACATCTGGATTGCTTTAACTATTTATTTATTTGTTTGTTTGCCTATATTTAGTAAATATGCCACTCCTTCATAATAACATCACTTTTTAAAAACAAATTCCCAGATTTTTCTACCTAATTTAGTCGTATCCAATTCCCACCTGTCACTAGGGGGCGCTTACATTAAGGCTACTACTACACTAAGACTATCCTCCATAACATGTGACGCCAGTCTACCGAACTGCTTGCTCACGCACCGTTGGAGGCGGTGTAACACACCCGAAGGACAGCGCTATCCCCTCCTTTCGCTCACAGATGTCCATGATTGGCTGTAGAGCCGTGATTGATGTGAAGTGCCTCCTATTATCCCACCCCACTGAGAAAGCTCAGCCAATCAGCTCTCTCAAGGCCCTCGGCTGGGAGAGGCCACAGCATCAGTGCAGTAGGCAGTGGTAGCTCAAAGGGCTAAGGCACAGAGTCGGTGGTTCAATCCCCAGCTCCACCAAGTTGCCATTGTTTGGCCCTTAACCTGACCTGCTCCATTGGCACTGTATCATGACTGACCCCGCGTTCTAAACCCAGTGTAAGTATGTATCCAATGTTGTAAACATTAAAGCACTTTTTGTAAGTCGCTCTGGATAAGAGCGTCTGCCAAATGCCTAAATGTAAATGTAAATGTTATGCTAGGAAATGTGAAGAAAGAATTTTACTGTAATGTATATGTGACATATACAGTGGAACCTTAATTCCTTCATGAAGTGGGCTAGTATTTCAATACACGAATTTTCCCATAAAAAATAATTGAAACTCAAATTATTCGTTCCACAGCCCCAAAAAAAGAAATACATTAAAATAATTAACACATCATTAATCATCATTCATGTTAGTTTAACCTGCACTTTACCTTTTTACTAAAAAGTAAAAATAAATCCTGACAGATGTGTATGTGTGAGAAGCTAAAGTAAGGAGCCCCTCTTGTCTTACACAGTTACCCTTCCTCCACTCTTTTCACACACACGCGCGCACACAACGGAAACACTGTTTTATCGGAAAAATAAACAAGAAATATCTCTAATGACACTCGATAGAGCGACACACTAACGGAATCACTGCTGTAAAGTCAAAATAAAACAAATTAACCTGCATTTTACCTTCGAAAAGAATCGCGACAGAGCAGTGTTTCTGTGTAGAGCAGAGACAAAGAGTGTGTGTGTGTCTGTGTGTCTGTGAAGGCGAAAGTAGAAGGGGTCTGTGTGTGTGTGTGTGTGTGTGGCATGGTGCCCAATGACGCGCGCACACACAGACACAAAGAGCAGGCTGATGCAGAGGGAAAAAATGGATCTTCAACCTCTCTAATGATACTTGCTTTTGCTTGACACGCGCGCTGTACACCTGTAGGAAACCTACTGTACCTGGAGGAAACCCCCCAAGCACGGGGAGAACATACAAACTCCATGCACACAGAGACGCGAATCGAGCCTGTCCGAACCCAGACCCTGGAGGTGCGAGGCGACAGTGCTAACCACTTTATCACACTAGCTGGAAGCTAAAAAAGATAGAAGTTACATTTTAATTAGGTATGGAAAGAGTTAAAGGAGGGAGGAAGAGAAAAAGGGAAGGAAAGGTGTGTACGTACAGGTCTGGTGGGCAGTGCCCTGCTGGCATGTGGGTAATTACAGTTTTTTTATAAAAAAAATCTTTGCTCGTCTTGCGGAACATTCGCAAACCGCGTTACTTGCAATCTGAGGTCTCACTATAAAGGCTTAACTTAACACCACCGAACTAGCAATCTCGGATGATAAGGCAAGCACTTAACCACTGCGCCACTTGGAGGGCAAAATCACTTTTCTAACTAATTACAGGTTATTATCATTCATGTTAGTTTTTTGGATGTTGCGCCTACCTCAGTAACATTCCACAAGAGGTATAAATACGTCCTTAAAAGAACAGCAGGTCACCACACATCGATATACACATATCTGAAGGCAAATTAATTGCCATGGTAATTTGTATGAAACAGCAGATAAAGCCATTTTAACTAAGAGCTGAAAATAAGTGGTACCGTTAAATATGTGAATCTTGTTTTGACTAAAAATATAATTGAATCTGTAGCATAATTTAATCATATTCAGTAAAAAAAAACCTTGGTATTGGAGAATCCACTAATCTTATCTAAATTTTTTTTTTTCTAATACAGTTGAACAGAAGAGAAGATATAAAGCATACAATATTGATTATTCCTCAATCCTAGCTATACAAATATACATGGCAAAAAAGGGCCATGTGGATATACATTAGCAAATACTTAAGAGCCTTTAATTAGATAATTACCTCAGTGATTAAGATGTTTCAGTTGTCAACAATTCTTTTAACCCTATCTATGTGATGCAGTAAGTAAGCTTCTTATTTCATAAACAACCATGTCAAAAGATGTACAAGATATGTGTGAAAAGGATTTTATTCTGTTTTAAAAGGAACAAATTAAGCACCATGCAAAGGAAAAACACTATTAAAATGTAACAAGCAATTACAGCCATGCTTAATAATAAAAGTAAGAACATTTCCACATGCACAATGTGACAAGAACATATGACTGGGAATTAAACAGCTGTGTATCTATAAGAGAACAACTTGGTAGTGAGACTAATCTGAAAAAAGGCTTAAATTTTGCCAAAGAGCATAAAGATTGCCATTTAAAGCAATGAAAGAAGGTTGGATTATCAGATTTATCCAGATTGACCCTATTCCAGAAATATGCTTAATGCTGACCAGACAATGTCACAGCAGTTACTCTGTGGTTAAGGTGTCAGAAGGTACCAGGTTTAAACCCCAGCATCACCAAGTTGCCACTGTTTGGCCCTTGAGCAAGGCCCTAAACCCTCAACTGCTCGGATGTAAAATGCAATAAAATTTGTAACTAGCTGTGGATAAGGGCAAATGCCAAATGCTATAATTATAAATGTGTAGTGTATTTAATGCTAAATATGGTCAAACAAAATATTAGTGTTTTTTTTGGCCAGGCAGTGAAGCATCCAATGAAGAGTACTGTAGGTACCGCCTAAATCCTCCACCATATACAAACTGTTTAGGGCTAACTCCAAATCTTTGGATGAATTCCATGATTTCACAACTCTGAAAGATTCTGGAAAGACTGGCTTCTGTATATTTTTATGCCAATTCTAAAACAGTGGATTGTACACATAACAACTGTACCAGGTGAAGGTTCCTAAACTTTACAACTTGTCACTCCAGTTGAGGTCCATTGAACACCAAACTCTCACACAACTCTTGCCAGAGTAAAGGTAAACTTTTAATAAGTAGAAGATTAAGAAGATTTTTAGAAAGTTGAGTAAAAAGCATATATTTTTATTATATTAACTGTTAACCCAAAATGTCTAAAAGCCCCAACCGGAGTACCCGGAGAAAACGCACCAAGCATGGGAAGAACATGCAAACGCAATGCACACAGAGACGGGAATAGGCCTGGCCGGGAATCGAACCCGGACCAGCTGCATGCTTTTCAAGGAAAATAAAATAAAAGCAAAATGGACAAGTATTCAGGACAAGTGAGAACATCTGGGTCATGCCACTGGTGTCTGATGAAAAAAATATATATATGGAAAGTGAGCACTTATCTGTTTTTTCTTCTCCTTCTTTGTCTTTTGTCTGTTCCCTTTTTGGTCTCGGGCGCCACAGTGAATTATCTGCCTCCATCCAACCTTATCCTCTGCATCCTCTTCTCTCACGTCAGCTTCATATCCTCTCTCATTGCAACCATGAATCTTATCTTTGGTCTTCCTCTAGACCTTCTGTCTGGCAGTTTCAACCTCAGCATTCTTCTACCGATATATTCGCAATCTTTTCTCTGAACATGTTCAAACCACCTCAATCTGGCCTCTCTGACTTTATCTCCAAAACATCTAACATGGGTTGTCCCTCTGATGATGATTCTGATCCTTCTTGATCCTATTCATCCTTGTTACTCCCAAAGAGAACCTGAACATCATCAGCTCTGCTACCTCCAACTCTGCCTACTGTCCTGTACTTAATGTCCTGCACCTTTTTTTTTTATCTCTGCTCCCTGTAACCTCACGGTTCCATTTGTATCCTTGTCCACGGTTTCACTTGGATCCTTTCTCATTCACACAAATGTATTCTGTCTTGCTACGGCTAACCTTTAGACCGTACAGCCACCTGTTCCCTTCTCTCGCTACAAAGCACAATGTCATCTGAGACTCCTGTGTAACCTAATCCTGTCCATCACCAAACCAAACAAGAAGGGGCTCAGAGCCGATCCTTGATGCATACCTCCACCTTAAACTCTTCTGTCACACCTACAGCACATCTAACCACTGTCTTACAGCTCTCATACATGTCACCACTCTAACATACTTCTCTGCCACGCCAGACTTTCTCATACATTACCACAGCTCCTCTCTCGTCACCCTGTCATACACTTATCTGTGTTTTTCCATTTTTAATTTGGACACAAAATTTAACTAAAAAACTAGGCATTATCCATTTTTTGCATTTTGGTTTTTGGTAACAAATAGTGAAATAAATCATTTTATATCAAAAAACAAAAAAAACTAATTATATATGAATTTGCTTGTTATCCAACATTTTTCATTTTGGTTTTGGGAAGGATATTAAAAAACAAGAGGTTTCTTGCTTTTTGGTTTAATATTGAAAAATTAGTAAACAAATGATACAAGGGTTATGGACTCCTTATTGAATCCTATACAAAATCCTGTCCAAAGTTATGTATTGTATACCCAACTTAACTGGAAGAAATGTATTTGCTCAATGTAGGCAGATTCATGATGCAGTGCATGGGAGAAAGTATTTAAAAAAAATATATAGAAGTAATATGCATTTAAATAGTCAAGTAAAGTGAATGTTGCATAGTTTCCTAAATACACAGATATAAAAAGCATATTAACACTGATTTAGATGAAGATGAAAAAAGGAACCCTGATTTTTACTACGGTCTCACCTGTGCAATATTGTATCTAATAAAAAATAATAATAAAAAAACTGCTTGTTTTCCTTCAATGGAACTCTACAAATAAAGTTAAGCCATCATTGTCTTAGTGAATGAGATTCATAAGAATTTTTAAAACTTATTTACACTCCTGAACATTGAAAATAAGGAAATGAGGAAGGGTTAACAAATGTCAGAGTTCAATATTCTAAAATTGTAAAAATCTAAACTTCTCTCAGGATTCCACCATCACCCTGTGCTGATAAAGAGAACAAGTGAGAATCAGATACAATTAAGGCAAACAGAAGTGTGGGCTTACTAGAAGTTACATAGCAACCTAAATATTAAACAAAATACTTGGTAGATAAAAATATTGAATAAATCTCTGTTAAAATCATAAAAGGGAAATATTTTTGTATAATCCAAAATGTGTGAAAGCAAACAGTGTGATTGTCCAATGTTTTTAAAGTTCCTCAAGGCTACCAATATAAATGTGCACAGTCTGGACAAAAAACAAACAAACCAATAAACAAACACCATTTAGATTTATGTAAGTTATAAAATTATTATTAAAATAATTTTTCATTCTATCATGCAGTTATTCTTTTATTGTTTTGTTCATTCATCTTCACTAACTGCTTTATTCTATATAGGGTTGTGTAGGATGAAAGGTGGGAATACACCCTAAAAGGAACCCCAGTCTATCATGGCACAGAACACAACCCACACCTACACCCACACCCACATGTATACACCCTTAATGCAATTTAATTGGGATTTAATTGTCTTTGAACTGATTTTTTTTAGGTTAGCTAAATAAGTTTACATTAGACATTAAACTATCATTCTGCTGTTCGACAAATTATTTTAATACTGATAAAACATATGTATTAAATATTATTACTAATAATTGGTTTATATTGTTAATTATTATCTAATAATTAATTCTTTGTTACATCACATTTACTTAATATTAGGGCTTAATCAATGCTTAAAAAAATCTACATTACTTGAGTGATCTAAACTATGAAATAGCATATATGTAATTATAATAATAACAATATAATAATAATACTAACAACAGTAATAATAAATATGCTGCATATTATGCATAATATAATATGCTGAAAAAAATCATTGAAAGATCAATACGGCCCTCACACATTATGATGACATAGAGCTGATGTAATAAGAGCCTAACTATAATAATAATAATAATAATAATAATAATAATAATAATAATAATAATAATCTGACTCATACTGTGACTGATGTATCATTATTGTAAAATGTTTCCAGAAATTTATATTTCAGCAAGAATGAAAGGAAAGAGTGTACAGGACAGTGGTGAGACCAGCGATGCTCTACGACTTAGAGACAGTGGCACTGAAGAAAAGACAGGAAGCAGAGTTAAAGGTATCAGAGCTGAAGTTGTTAAGGTTCTCCTTGGGAGTGACAAGGATAGATAGAATCAAGAATGAGTTCATCAGAGGGACAACCCATGTTAGATTTTTTGGAGATAAAGTCAGAGAGGCCAGATTGAGGTGGTTTGGACATGTTCAGAGGAGAGATGGTGAATATATCGGTAGAAGGATGCTAAGGTTGGAACTGCCAGGCAGGAGGTCTAGAGGAAGACCAAAGAGGAGATTTATGGATGCAGTGAGAGAGGACATGAAGTTAGTTGGTGTGAGAGAAAAGGATGCAGAGGATAGGGTTAGATGGAGGCAGATGATTCGCTGTGGCGACAGCTGAAAGGGAACAGCCGAAGGACAAAGAAGAAGAAGTTTCCAGAAATTAATATTGTACCCTGGTGAGTAAATACAACAGGAACACCAATTCCCAAAACACTTAATGCTATTTGCTGGAGATTTAGACATTTTATACCATTGTTTCACTTTAGCTGTCTGATTGAATGAGAGATATTCCACAAATAAGAACAATAGATGGTAAGACCATTGGGATTTTTAACTACTGTACAGTATATGTATCGCTCCATGTCTCAGGTGTTGTAATAACCATTAATTACACTAATGGCAGTTACAGAATGGGTGAAAGAAGGCTGTATGATTTGCAGTACTGAGGAGAGAGCAGCTGCCTGCCCAAACTCTCACAAAAGACCTTTCAGCAGGAGAACATGTCTTATAACATAATTCTTAGCTTCAAAGCTAACTAGCTTCTAACACAAGGCTCATCTTGATCAAGGACACTAGTCCTTTCCCCCCGTACATAACACATTAGCTTTCCATTCAGTGCTAACCCTGAAAACCAGAAGTTAGCATAGCTGATATTCTGAAGCAGAATAAGTGGAAACTTTAAAGATTTACAAGACCTCCATGGTTTGATCTCTTCATCTTTTGGCTACATAGTACCTACCAATAAAAATTTGAAAACTTTAACGACTGTTAATTACACTAACTGTCACTCACTTAATGTTGGACGCCAGCTCTGTCAGTCGCGTTTAATTGGGTCTGCCAGGCATATAAGATATGTGTTGGTGGAGCCAAATAACTGGTTAAATAACAAACAAATCATAATCTGTTTCAAAATAAATGGGGTTGTGCTGTTGTGCTGAACATCAGCACAGTTCAGATACCTTTGGCACTCTGTCTTCATCACAACAGCATTCCCTCTCATGTAATATTGCTTAATTAACACAACACCCCAGTAAATATTAAAAGGGAAAACATGTCCACATCAATCAAAACCTCAGGATGTATAAGATCAGATCCCAAAGGTGTTTTGCGTACTGAAATAGATGAGCTCAGCAGAGATGAAGAAAAGCAAACAGGAGTAATGAAATGGCGGCTAGATTTGATTGACCATGTTGTTGCAACAGCTTGCTTCAATTAATCAGATCACTACTTCCAATGTTTTTTTTTTCCCTAGGATAAAGGATAGCTCCGACAGTGAAAACAGTAGAAACTGAATATCAATCCAGCATGGCCAAATTAGACACTCTACTGTATCACAATGTTTCTGTTGGATGTTTATTGCAGCAAAAACAATCATTATAAGTTTTTGCAATATATTCAAGATTATGTGACTACTTCCTATATCAAAAGGTTAACTTTACCATCCTAATCCAGCCCTAAAAACTATTGGAAGTCCAGTAATTGGCTTGAACCCTCATGTTTGGCAGTTTGGCCATGTGTGGATAAAATGCTTTGCACCAGGGAAAAAGTGTGAAATGGAAATAGCTGTAAAAGTGTTCTGCAAATTGTACTAACACATTCCCAGAAGAACAGTGAATTCCAGTTAGGTTGTTAAAAAAACATATTTCGTGATCTCTTTTCTTCATGGACACCCCAGAATGAGCACGATCAACCTGAAACTTTCTGGAGCCCACCAGAAAATGGCTGCGCTTATCACCTCTTCGTTCCCATACTACTTTAAAAACACATACTCTAAACTTATGATTTTGTGTGTGTATGTGACTTTTACAGTATTTTATCTGGACGTCCACATGTTTTTGCAGTGTGTAATGTTCAAATGTGTTCAAACAAGTTCAGGATGTACCAAGGGGGTGACAGCATCCTCATCCTCATCATCATCATCGGAGACATGAACTACAGTTTTCTTGAACTGAGCAAGGGGGAAACCTGACTGCCTCCCATCAAAGCCTGACCAATATGGGACATGGTAAGTTGTTAAAAGTAGTGGGAGGTAAAAAGCATAGCAGGAATGGTGGCGGGCCAGTCTTTAAGAAATTCTTGAAAAGTATAAGGTGAAGGTGGGGACCTTGCCTTACCCAGTCAGTAATTATGCCAGGGCAGTCAATGTCAAATCTGTGTCAAGACACGGAGATCCTTTAAATCAGTCTTTACGGGTTCTTCATTTGCACGCTGCTGGGTTGTAGATGAATGCAAAAGTTGAATCTGTTTGCTCTGTCATACTGGGCTCTCAGTTCAAATATTTTTCACACCCTCACCTCGGACTGCTGTCTATATCTTTGCTCTAACAACCCGTGTTTACCCGGGGCCAGGGGTAGCTCAGTGGTTAAGGCATTGGACTACGGTTCAGAAGATCCCAGGTTCAAACCCCACAACCACCAAGTTGCCACTGTTGGGCCCTTGAGCAAGGCCCTCAACTGCTCAGATGTATAATGAGATAAAAATGTAAGTCGCTCTGGATAAGAGCATCTGCCAAATGCCTAAATGTGTTTTGTCTCATTGTGGCTCTGCATATTACTGCTTTTTATTACTGACATGGTTTCGGAACATATGAGACCTGGTTTTAAACTTTGTGCAGGAAGAATAAACATATATTGATCAGTCCGTTTATCCTTAAAGATTTGGTTATCGTAGTCTACTTACCTTTTCTTACAGTAAGCCATACTCCGTCGCACTTTTGGTTCTGTTTCACACTGCCCACACGCTATAAAGTATTACACTGACTGGCTTCGTTGAGTGACGCATACAGCTCAACCCACCTCAAGAAAAAAAGCCCTAGATTACGGGTATATTATTTATTCTTATTTATCAGAAGCATCAGGGTCTAAATAGAACTGTCAGGTTCATTCATTGTTGCCTGGTGTTAAATGTATTTGTCTACCATAACATTCAAATTTCCGTACACTGGAACTTTGGTGCAAGTCTGATCCTGTGCTAGTATGACTATATAACATATACTGTAGGCTCATGTTTTCCTCCTGTTTTTTTTAAAGCCAATTCCACCTAGTACCTGACATTGCAGCTTCAGAGACTGTGTACCATTTATTTTGTGGTGCCTGTCCCCAGATTCTCATCCCTTCAAAACCCTTGGATTGGTGAAGCTACAAAGCCTCTAAATGCTGTGACCATTCATTTCTTGCTATTCTCTCCAGCTTTTTGAATTCTTGGATGTAGAGTTGGTGGATGCAAAGTGTTTTTAGGCATCTTTTGCATTACTACATTTTAAAAATATCTAGATGGTTCTGGATTGCTTAGAATCCTGGATTCCTGGATCAATAGATCAATTTAGAACGACAGCACAATCTTGCAAATATGACGGACTGAATTTTATTTCATTTCAACCAACTATACAAACATACAACTAAGCAATTTTTTTGTAAATGCGTCACGTTTTCTTTTTGCCTCTTATGAACCAAAACTTTTTGTTTTGCAGTATTAAATTAGGTTATAAATTTTTCCCAAGTTTCTATGCAACTGATTATTCGAACCCAGGTGGCATGGTGGTGTAGTGGTTAGCACTGTCGCCTTGCACCTCCAGGGTGTGGGTTTGATTCTTGCCCAGACTCGATTTCCATCTCTGTTTGCATGTTTTCTCCGGGTACTCTGGTTTCCTCCCAAAGACTTGCAGAGTAGGCTAATTAGCATTCCCAAATATAGTGTGTGATGAGTGTGTGAGTGTGCCCTGTGATGGATTGGCACTGGAATTAAGTGCAATAGATTAAGTCTCCTGGGGTAGACAACCCTAAATACAGCTTAAAGTGGTATAGACCGTGAGTGAGTGATTATTGAAACCCTTCAAGATTTTACTCAGATTTTACTCTGAATTTGCTGAAGTTCTCATCGCATGTCTTTATAAACTACATGTGTGATGTGTGTTCTTGGGTTGATATCTCTTTTGCAAACTGTGCACGGTTGTTTTCCAATTGCATAATAGTCTTAAGCATCAACATAAAATCCCCTTCTTGGTATTTGTGTTGCTAATGTTGAGCGGTCTTTGGGGTTTCTCCTGCCAAATTTGTAAAACAGTAACTTTCATTGTAAGATGATACTCTATGATGATGTTTGGCAATATACTGTAGTATATAAGGTATTAGGCAGTTTCTTTTTATTGAAGCTTGTGAAATGCACTGTAGTATCTGCAGTAAAGCATTCACACAAAGCATGGTGGAGTGATTGCGTAGTTCTGAATATATAATTACTTAGTCATTTTCACCTAATGAGTGACTAATAGCATGGACCTCTTTATGACCAGTGTAATAAACACAGGTTTGGTTTATGAAAAGGAGTAGAAAAAGGAGAAGGAAGATGGTATTCAAGCTGCCTCATAGCCAAAGGACGTTTTAATTGGTACCCTAGGGATAGGCACTCCACATTTGCAAATTTCCCCCTTTGTACCAGAGATGAGGTGCCCACCGGGAATGAGAAATGCTTGTGCTTACAAAAATAAATAAATATAAAAAGGGTCTGCAAAACTGAATAAATGTTTGTATTTGTTCAGTATGATGTACAGAACAGTATATTTACCCGCAGTGCCTTTTTGAGAGTCTCTGAAACAGATTCAAAAACCTGTTTTTAAAATAATTTTTAATCCTCACAAAACTGAAAATTATCAGGAAAAAAAAGGAAATCTATTTACACCATGTATCAGTACAGGAAAGGTCCCACAAAATTTTTGGTTGCATGTAACAGCAGGTTATATGAGCCACTTCATCATCTATTAAAAATACAGTTCAATGCCCATTAGGTCCCTTCTCGGCACTACTGCGGACTTAGAGTACTCGTAACAGAATTATTTTTATTATTTCACTTGACTGAGTGGCAAACTGTATGTGTAAGCAGCAAGTCTGATCATTGTGAGTAGGATTTTATACAAAGGTAATTGTAGGAAAGTACAATAACAGTAATAAAGTGCTAACTCTGTTACTAATGTAATTATAACCTTACATTACATTATAATTCTGATGGTTTACATAAATAAGAATTTTTTTGAACAAATGAATTTGAAATAATTTTGAATAAATCTGAGTTCTTTGTATATTTAATGGCAGCAGGGTGGCTTAGTGGTTGGCACTGTTGCCTTGCACCTCCAGGGTCCAGGCTCAAATTCCACCTTTGGGTCTGTATGTGTGTGGGTGGATTTTGCTCTCTCTGTACTTGGTAGTTTTCCTCTGGGTACTCTGGTTTCCTCCCACAGATAAATTGGCCCTCCATTACCCCACCTCATGCCCCAAGTCTTGGGATAGGTTCCAGGCCCCCCATGACCCTAGATAAAGCTGTATAGATGATAAGTACAAAATGATTTCATTAATAGTTATAGTTGTTCTGATTTAGGAAACACTACTGTTGTAGGGTTACATGGAGAATCTTTAAAGGTTTTTGCAGATGCACAACTGAAAAATATAAGCATTTAAACACATACAATGTAATGATAACTCACCGGATTGTGACTAAACAGCTGTGCAGCAATAAGAAAACCACTTGTTAGTAAGACTAATCAGAGAAAAAGGCTTTAGTTTGGCAGCATGAAGATTGGACGGACTTTGAGCTTGTTTCCCTGTGACGAGACAGTTCTATGTAGGAGTGATGAGAGACAATCACACCCGAAGTGCATTCCTTTTCTCCAGTTTGCTCTGTAATTTCATTTTCGTTGCAGTCACTGCAGACAACCCTGTTTCACTAAGATAGGTTGTTGGAAATAGAAGCAGAGTTTTCAGTGCTTTTGTAGCGATCTCAGTATATTCTACTTTGATTTTAGTAGAATCTAGAACGGGCTTAGAGCAGGTGAATCACCTGTTGCGATAAATGCAGCTTTCTTTTTCTTGGCTGTCTCTCTGAGTCTCCTCTGCTGTCTCATCATTGGGTATTTTCTCTTTTCCAACGGAGCTCTCCAGAAGCGGTCGATTTTTTACATTTACATTTAGGCATACACTTATCCAGATTGAGTTACAAAAGTACTTCGAAGTTACCGGCATTGGATAGATTGTTACACTGGTTACTAGGTTACTAACTATAAGTATCATCAGTCAACCTTTGACTAACTAGAAAAAGGTCATGTGGTCTGATGAGTTCAGATTGACCCTATTCCAGAGTGATGGGCGCGTCAGGGTAAGAAAGGAAGTGTTTAAGAGATCATGCATAGAGGCCTCTGGAGGCAGTGTTATCATCTGAGGTTGCTTTAGTTGGTCTGGTCTAGGCTCAGCATCATTATGTGGCAATTAAAAGTCAGCTGACGACCAGAATGTACTAAATGACCAGGTTATCATGGAGTTCTATGGAGTTTTTCCTTTCCCTGATTACCCATTCATCCATCCATCCCTCCATCCATCCATTCATCCATCCATATATGCTCATATTCACCTATACACACTTGCACACATATACACATCCCAGCCAATCAACCTACAGCCTTCATGTAAAACCTTTAGTCATTTTCCCAGAATGCCAAAGACCCTGAAGACACAACCCTCTCATTAAAAAACCCCAACACAATTTACAACATATTTTATAGGATGAATTTCAAAAGTTAATGATCTTTATTTAAGATGTGCCTTCAGACTGATTTTAATAACAGGATATCAGAAACATCTGATGACATGATAGTCAGTTAACCAGAAGAAGGGAATGTAATCTAGCCTAATTTTTCCAATGCAATTAAACTTTTCTCCCATATGGACCTCAGGAATTAGTTAATTAATTTGATAGGTGTGCTATGATGGTTGTTAAAGTTTAACTGCATGTGTGTATAAGAGTAAAAATCCCATTGAAATCTCACTGGGATGTTGTATGATATCAGTAGCTATGTATGTTCATAATTACTGTATCAAGCAGCGCAGTTATTGTCAAGTTGCATTTATAAATCAGGAAACAAAAAGAGAAATGCATGCTCCATGACAAAGCAGCTGATGCTCTGGTGTAAAGTGCGAAGCTTTGCAGGGTGGCTTAAACGTGCCATGCATCTACATCAGGTTTAAAATGGCTTTCCTTAAACCCAGGATACTTGATTTATGTTAATTGTGGTTTAGGATGTTTAATAGAGTTGTACTGAACATTATTGGAAATGTATTATCTCTCTTTTGCCCCCTGAGCTTCATATCTGACCGTCTGCTCCTGTCTGAAATGAGATTAAAAACTGCCTGCTCCTGAGACTTCTTTTTAGTCCCACTGCAGTCCTCTCGCATACCAACATCATGCTGCTCTTTGCATCCAATTACTGTCAGATGAATTTTTTTCCTCTTTTTTCCACATTTCCTCACTTACTTTCTGTGGACAGCAGGCATAACAAATAACCTAATAATAATTTCAGTATTCCAAATGCTTTAAACAGATACATTTGTATGTTTGTGGGCCACTTTTTCCTCCATCACAACCACGCCCACATGCCCTTTGGCACAAATCACAAGTTTTAAGCACTAGAAGTCTTACTAGACCCACTCGGCATCTCATTTGGAATTCTAGTTTTAGAAATTTTTGACAACTATTTCAAATTCTGGGATCTACTTAGGTCATCTTGTATGTGCAGCATGTTCAAGATTATTTTCCATTTCTTCTCCTTTTTCTTCTTCATCTTTTTTTTTTTTACATTTTCAATAATGCATTAGACAGGGGACTGTGAGGACCGTTCTGAAGTCTTCACCTTGCATTTAATAAAACAGCTCATGGTGGATTTTTGGGATGTTTTGCATCATTGTCCTGCTGTGGCTTCAATTTCTGAACTGATAGCGCCACTCTAGCTTTGGAGACCAAAATCTTTTTTTTTTTCGTTAACATGTTTCTGTTGTAAAGTACCAGGTTGCCATTTTTGGGCCCTTGAGCAAGGGCCTTAACCTTATCTGCTCCAGGGGGACTGGCTCACCTGGGATATGCGAAGAAGGAATCTCACTGTGCTATAAAGTATTTGTGACAAATAAAGGTTTAACTTTAACATGCATGTGGAGGAACTGCATGTTGTCGCACTTCTGCGTTGGACCCATTTTTCAGAACCGGAGACTTGCCCTTGTCCTTGCCAGCATCCAGGCAGTTCTGTTTGAGAGACTTCCTAGTCTTTCAAACCATGCCTTGACTTCTAAAGTTCCACCTAACTTCCATTTCTTAAAAACATTTGGATTGTCACCATTTTGAGCTGGTTTATATTCTTTTCCAACTTTGTAGGAATCAATTATTGTGTCATTTTGAAATCCCCAGTCAATTACTCTCTGTCATGCTGAGCCACATTCTCACTATGTCTGCAAAAATTTGGGTGAACGTAGTAAGAACTCGCAGTAGAAACTGGTAAGGATGTAATGCTGTCTACCTTGGCCTAGAGCTGTCACACTTTTTTTGGACATGGTTAAAAACAGCCTGGTGAGGATATGTCAAAGCAAGACACATGGAAGTAAATAATAAGGATGTATTAACTCCGGCACTGACCAGATAACAGCATCACTTACACGTCTGAGGGACTTCATTAAGGTACTAAAAACATATAGGCAAGATACAAGCAGATCTGACTGAGTTGTTATTGGGATGTCACTGCATTGTTGCTTCACCAATGGAGTTCTCACAACCTCTTCAGGCTTTTGCTGTGACCATGGTAGGTCCATGCTACATTGTAAAAAACCTGCATTAAGTTCATATTATGTTCTTCTAGGGGCTTATCATGTTTATTGCATGCATGCAAAAGGTTATTAGCATGTCTATGTCACTTCAAGAGAATATAGTATAACTACTGGATCCAATTCCTTAAGCAATCACTTCGGGATGAAAATGCTGCTGGACGCAATGTCAATATAGTAAGCACATGTTAAGTACCAGGTAAGAACGTGTTGTGATCTGATCTGACATAGGAATAGCTCAGTTCCACATGATGTGTGTGATAGAAAATTTAGTGACAAAAGGATAGACGTATTGAGAACATCACAAGAATTTGGCTTAGTAGTACAAACTTGATAAATGCACATTTTCCAATTTTGATCCTGTTCTTGCTGCATTTTTAAAAAATATTTTGGGGATGCAGAGGGAATTTTATGGTCTTCATCGCAGAGTGATCGGAGCCCTTAGCACAAGGTTTGAAGTGTCAGGTCATTTATTATGCTTTAACTTTTGCACGTTATCAGTACTACTTTTTAAGAGATCATTAAATGAAATTGTATGATGGATTAACAGGAAATTTACCAAAAAATATTATTATTTAAAATTGTTTTCCAAAAATATGCTTACCTTAAAAATAAACAAATACTTTTGAAATCCGTACTGTAGTGATAAGTGCTTTGATTCTTTCTAGTAATTTGGTGTGACCAATTATAAAATTGCGTTTTGACCCTTAATTAACCTGGACTATGGTTTACTTGAATTTGGACAAAGACTTTTTATTGGCAGAACAGGATTCAGTTGTTCGGCGCTCATCTGTATACAAGTGGATTGTTTACACATGTCAAAGTAGACTGTAATGTGCAATTTTTTTTAAAGTTCCTTTTTAAGAGTTTGTTCCAATGTAATTGTGTGTAAGGGTGCTGATAACACTAAAAGATATCTAATCCTTGAGAAAAAGTGTGTACATATTCCAGTAAAATGTTGCACCATACAAAAAAAAACCTTTAAAACCTCAATGAACCATTTTGTAGGCAATGATTCTTAATCAATAAATGAGAGTGTCTAATGATTAAAAAAAAGAAAAATACAACTTTTCTATCGGAGTGTTTTGCTCCTTTTGCCCTTCTTCTTCTTCTTCTTCTTTATCTTTCAGTTGTCCCCTTTCAGGGGGTCGCCACAGCGAATCATTTGCCTCCATCTAACCCTATATTCTGCATCCTCTTCTCTCACACCAACTAACTTCATGTCCTCTCTTACTGCATCCATAAATCTCCTCTTTGGTCTTCCTCTAGACCTCCTGCCTGGCAGTTCCAACCTCAGCATCCTTCTACCGATATATTCACAATCTCTCCTCTGAACATGTCCAAACCACCTCAATCTGGCCTCTCTGACTTTATCTCCAAAACATCTAACATGGGTTGTCCCTCTGATAAACTCATTCTTGATCCTATCCATCCTTGTCACTCCCAAAGAGAACCTCAACAACTTTTTTTTACCTCCAACTCTGCCTCCTGTCTTTTCTTCAGCGCCATTGTCTCTAAACCGTAGAGCATCGCTGGTCTCACCACTGTCCTGTACACCTTTCCTTTCATTCTCACTGATACTCTTTTATCGCACAACACACCTGACACTTTTCTCCACCCATTCCAACCTGCCTGTACCCGCCTCTTTACCTCCTTTGAACACTGTCCGTTGCTCTGGACCGTTGACCCCAAGTACTTAAAATCCTGCACCTTCTTTACCTCGGCCTTGTTTTATTGTCACATAACATTGCTGAGTCTAGACCTGAACAACTAAAGCAACCCCACATCATAATGTTGCCTCGAAGGCTTCTACATATTGTGTGTTTGCATTAGGCATCATGTCCCCTCTGTCATAATAAAATTAAATCTACTCAATCAAATTCTTGAACTTTATCTTTTGATTATCCAGGGTGAAGATATGTATTTTTGGACCCAATTTAAAAATATCATCATTTGGTCTATTTTGCTTTGTACCTCTCTCTCTCTCTCTCTCTCTCTCTCTCTCATGCACACAAACAAACAAATAACACAGGACGGTTTTAAGAAAAGGGAAGAGAGGATTAAAAGTGCACTTCTGCACTTTGTGGACTTTCAGTAGTGCTGCTGATAAGACACAATAATAACTAGAGTGAATGCCTGTGCTGGGAGATGATGATTATTATTACAAGGTATTAGAATTTACTGTATAGTAAGTACTATCCAGAGAATCCACTGGCCAGCGAATCCATTAGGAAGTGTTAAAGAAGAAAAAAAAGGCCGTTGATTACTTTGATTTACAGTCTCTGTTATTTCCGGAAGAAACCCCTCCAGAGATCAATCTGGAATGTAAGGTAGTAGAACAGTAATTTAATTATATAACTGTGGTTCTATGGCTTGAGTGGAAGAGTGGGTGAGAGTCATGCCACCTAGGATAAAAATGGTTAGAGGACAAGCATGTTAAAGAGTCAGGCGTTTACAGTATGCCTTTACACTGAAGTGTTGATATTAAGGATTGGTTAGTCAAGTTGCCGCCAACTATTCCTAAAGAAATTATAAAGTAGAGGTTTAAACACAGGGCACCGCTTCTCCTTGGCAAGAAAGGTGAAAGCAGCTCATTGGTACCTACCCCACATGGTTGGTTCCCAAGATCTAGGCATTTAGACAGGCTGTGAGTCCAGGGAGTTGGTCTAATTAGAAAGGGTGTGGCTCACCCCAGTCGCCATAACAACAGGCCTCACTGCACAGCTCTCTCACACCGGGGAGTCGGTCCTCTGATTCTGAGCCTGATATCTCAGAAATCATTCGTTCTAAAGCACTGCTTCTTAGATTGTTTGTGTGAAGAGACCTGGCTGAACATTTTGATGCAAGATTTAGATACAGAGGTAGTTTTTGTTGACTCACTATGTAAAACCTCATTCATTTTCAAAGGAGTGAGTTTAGGGCTTACTGTTTTTGATCAACACAATTTATTTATTTATTTTTGAATCAACCGAGATTATTCCAATTGGCCCAAAAAGGTGTGAGCTGTGGAAGGAGGAACAAAGGGGATGGGAGTTCCAAACAAATCAACATAACAGGAAAATAGTGCTTTTTCTATCGAGGTCAGCTTATTTGGTGTTTTTGGGTAGCGTGTGCAAAATTAAGGGAGATACGACCGACGGGAGAAAGTCCAAATCGGCCAGCCCGATTCTTTAGAAAAGAACTACATTCCACATAAAATCATTATATTATGTATTAAAGGGGTTGCAGGCACAGCAAAATAGCAGATAATGTTTAAGGAGAAAAGAAATCCAAGAAACAGGAATCCAAAAGTAACATATACCAAATAAGAAGAATAAAAAGCATGATAACCAGGGCTTAAATATGCAACTGATAAGGAACATACTCCAGAGAATATTTTAACTAAAAGATACTGTTAAAAGGGCAGTTCGCATGATCATGTTGCATGATTGAGTTACAGACTGCTGCCTTCAAAGCCTTGAATAATGTAAATGTTTCTATAAATGTTTATGGTGAAATCTATTTGACATTTCTTGAATACCATTATATTTCCCTATTCTATCTAGTCTAAGAAAATTGTACAAAATTATTTTAGTCATTGATAATTTTTTGGGGAGGTTCCCAATTTTCTCCCTAATTTAGTCGTGTCCGATTCCCACCCGTCATTAGGGCACAGCACCTTCAACGCTACTCAGAGAGGGCCAAAGACTATCAGGTGTTTCTTCCAACCTCATCTATTAGAACTGCTTACTCACTCACGCACCAATGGGAGCAGAGAGCAACACACTCGGCGGACAGCGCTATCTGCTCCTCCTGCTTGCGAGTTCGCAGATATAAGTCGTGATTGACCATTTTTTTCTTTAAAATCTTTTTAGCGAGAGCAGTCTTACCAAGAGGCCTTGGTCGCCTTGCATCTCCAGGGTACGGGTTCGATTCCCGGCCAGGCTCGATTCCCGTCTCTTTGTGCATGGAGTTTGCAGGTTCTCCCTGTGCTTGGTGGGTTTCCTCCCAGGACACCGGTTTCCTCCCACAGTCCAAAGATATGCATATTAGGCTAATTGGTGTTCCCAAATTGCCCGTAGTGTGTGAATGAGAGTGTGAGTGTGTGCATAGTGTGTGTCCTGCGATGGATTGGCACCCTGTCCAGGGTGTACCCTGCCTCGTGCCCTAAGCCTCCTGGGATAGTGCTCAAGTCCTCGTGACCCTGAATACAGGATAAAGTGGTAAAGAATATGGGTGAGTGAGAGTGAGTGAGTCTTACTAGATAAATAAAAAAAAAACTCTATATAAAGATAAAAAGTCTATAATGAAATGTAGATAATAATATATTTCTGGAGGAATAATAATGATTGAATGATGTAATTCCTGGGTTACTGAGATACTATTGTTCATTTGATCCCAATTAAGACTATAAACCCTTTGGATGCTTTTTGCCTTCTGCTTTTGAATGGTTTACAGATTGCTGTTAGATGCTTTGGCCATATGGGCTTACACAAAGAGTGCATTTTTAGAGATTGCACAGATTTGATGAGCAATGAATGTATGCTGAGGCATTTCAGACTGCCACATGCACTTTAAAACACATTATTGCAAAAGAAGTTCAACTGTTATAATAAAAACTCAACTTTAAAAAACTCTAACATACCTGATGGAGGTTATGCCCTCACTCCATGTGCCATCAAACCACTTTTTTATTTCTTTAACTGTGTGTCCCTCAACTTAAATGGCATTCACAGTATCACAGACCTTTTGCCATTCCTACGTTTTGGCGGCCCTTATCCAAATTTTAAGCTAATTCAATGGAACTCCAATGTAAGACCATACATTATTAGCTCACCTGGGTAAGAGCAATTTGGTATGCTTAGGAATGTTTGATGCATTTGGCATTGACTTCTCTTATTTTTAAACATAAAAATCTCTTAAAAAACTCCACAAAATTGACAAGAAATTTATGAGTCTGTTGCTGTATGATGCCCACTGCTTCTAATAAATCTTCAATAACCTCTTAGTTTGTCTTTTCTGATCTGGAGGATGTAAAAAAAAAACAAAGAAGCCTAAGTAAGCTTCTCTATAACTTGGTATTCTCTACCGTTTCTAGATTGCGGTTGACAATTTTAATTGCCTTAACAATAGTTAGTTTAGAAACAGCCATGTTAAAAGCACCAACATATAATTAATTCATTGTTAGTCTTTAGTTTAGCTATCAAAGGTAGGCTATAATAAAGGGTAATTGTTTTCTGTGTGCCAGGAGAAAGCAAAGAAGACAGTGTATATATAAACAGGAATAAGATATGCATATGCCTTGTGTACTTTTCTGCTAGGTTTTAAATGTTGTGTAATTAGCAATAACTAAGCAGTTATATTATTAATATATCAAAACATTAAAATATTATTTTATGATGTGATAGTTTAAATGTCTTGAAAATCCTCTCTTTTTTTCTTACATTTGGTAGGATAGGTAACATAACTTAAAATATTCTATATTATTATTATTATTATTATTATTTCAAAATTTTAGATTCCAGGATTTGTATAGTGAACATAAAATACAGCTCAGTAGTATACCTCCAAAATGGGTGTAATTAGTGTGTGTTTTGCTTGCTAGCTGAGGTGCTAGCTGGCTAGTTTACCTTGTTTCCAATAACCGAAATGATTCATGAAATGGAGTCCTTAAAACACAATTACAGAATTATGAATGACTGTATGGCAGTAAATATTGTAAAAACCCTTTTAATTTTGTTTATACTCTTAATTTCTGACAGCCCTCCTTTGGATTTTACAATCAAAGAAACTGTATTTACAGTATGTTTACATTTTATAGAATGCTAGGCAAGTAACATATTGTAACTATGTTGTAGTCTTTGACATCTGGCTAAGTATGGTGGAATTATTCATATGCATTAATGGTCAAGTACTTGTTGTGCACAGAAATTAGCCAATAACTTTGCATATTGCCCAAGCTTTATTTCCTCTTAGCCACTATTTTTATATTTCCATACAAAATGCATACTCATTCCTTAGTTCTACACTGTAATAAAAGTCCTAATTTTACAGAAAATAACTTAAAAATGTTATAGTAGTTTTCCTTTTTTAAAAATAAACTACATACAAATCTCTGTAAAATTACAGACATTATCTGTAAATTATTAAGTCGACTGTCATTTTAAGTATTATTTCAATACTGAAAAATATAATTTTTTCCACATTTTTAACAGTAAACGTACCATACGATTTTTACTGTGCTTTTTCTGTTTTGTTTTTTTTGTAAATTACGTACAACTTCATGTAAAATTACAATAATAATCTTTAGTTAAATATGAAACTCATTAGATACAGGTTAATATCCATACTAAAATTTTTATGTCTTTTTTGTAATTTTAAGGTAAATCATATTAGTTTTATAATACTTTGACATTCTAGATGCAAGTTTAGCATTTTTTCATGACTTTTAAAAAGATTATCCACAGAAAGTGACACAGGTAAGGCAGCACTTACATGTCTCACACTTACATGTAGGATATAGTATCTGCCTCATGCATTCAATGAATGTAAAGATAATGTAGGATACTGATACCATAATGCTGAAACCTAATCACAGTGGCAAAACTTGCGGTGAATCATGATGAACCGTACTTACGGCCACCGCATGAAACCGCGTAGGTGAGATGGGGTATTAATAGTTAATGGATTATGAACCAAACTTCACTGAGTGATGATTATAATTATAAAGGTCTTGACTAAAACAACATGCATGAGCTATCACAAAGGAGTTTTCATTTTCTCCAATGGAAAAGTACTCGAACTAGTTACTTTTATCAGAAAGTAACGCTGTAATGTAACTGATTACTTTTTCATGACATTAATTTTGTAATGTAATTAGTTACTTTAAAAAGTAAATAAGTAATTAAGTAATTAATGTCAATACACTACAATCAAAATAAATATATATTCATGTAAATATTCTTACATATATAATACAGTATATACATTGACACATCTTATTCTAATTCCATAGAGATCATCAATATATACTTTATATATACAGTATGTTTGTTGAAAACTTATATGTACAGTATATGTAGCTGCCTGCTTCTGTTTGATATTTACAATAACTTTTTCCAACTGTGATTACTGCCAGTGGTAATGAAACTTGCTTACATTTTTAGACAAAACATAGAACATGGAAGAAGAGGCATTTACACCCTAAAAAATGCTGGGTTAAAAACAACCCAATCTGGGTTGTTTTTAACCCAGCTGCTGGGTAACTATTGGACTAACTAAATGCTGGGTTAATTTAACCCAGCAAAATGGGTTATTTTTTTTAACCCAGCAAAATGGGTTAAATATTCAACCCAAATGCTGGGTCATATTTAACTATAATGCTGGGTTAATTCTACCACATAAATTGGTTAAATGTTCTACCCAGATGTTGGTTCATTTTAACTGGAATGTTTAGTTAATTGTACCTCACAAATAGGTTATTATTATTTTCATGTTTTACAGTGAATCTGTAAAAAAAAAAAACTACCCACGTCTATTAAACAGTTAAATTACTTTGATATACTGGTTTATTACAAAAAAAAAAACTTAAAAGTTTTGCAAACCATACATATATTCAATAAACAACATCCTATTAAATGTTCATAGAAAAAAACGTTTATTTTTCAAAAGCACAAGAACAGATAATCAACAGCGACATCATTACTATACTATTACTCACAAGGGCAGAATGGAGTAATAACACAAACAGGCTGAGGCAGCTTCTACAGAGCAGGATCTCTCTGTGACATTAGATATCTTTTCTGCAGAACAAAACTATCCAGCCCTGATTCCGTTTTAACATACAAACACTGTCTATGACTTTTCAAGTAGGCCTTGCTATTTCATAGCAACATTACAAAAAGTCCTATACATGTGCACACTACTTTAAATAGTTAATGTCAAAAATATAAAATGCCTTGAAGCACACATCAACCGCCCCAAGTAGTGTGCATTGCTCCAGAGCCTGTCCCACCAGAATGACGAATGCCTGAGAGCAGCGCTGGTCATTATCTCCCAACATCAGGATGTACAGTAGGGGTACGGCCTTGACCCTTCAGCCTGCTGGAGGTATTCCACCATGTTGGTGCCAACCTTAGAAAGAAATAAAAGAAAGTTAAAAATTTGTTGAATAACAAAGGTTAAACTGAATAAGACTATCAATTTAATGTGTAATACGATTTATACTAAATTAAAAAATGACAAAGCTAGGGTATAGGTAACCTGAAACAAAAACATGGAGACAGCTACTACCAAAAATAAAATAAGCAAAATAAGCATGGCTTTTGGGATAAAGCTCATATATATATTAGCTTTATCAGACTAGTTGATCTTGTGGTCTGTGTTGATTTTAAGCTAATTACCGAGGAGATGCATTGTCATAGCTGGGGTCATACTGGCACATTATAATCACCCAAATATTAATACTTCCATCTAGTAATTATCTGTACAGCTGACTGATAGTTAATTTAGTCTGAGTCACAAGCAACTTTGGTTAAAGAGGGCTACCTGGTTAGCTTACATGCAGCAGTTATATTTGCATACTACTTGCCAAAGGGGGAAAGGTGTAAAATATTGTTATAACTCGGGAGAAACGCGGGCGACTTTTGACCGCGGAGTAAATTACTAGCTAGTGAAAAACGGGAGGTTAGCAGGTGTGTATATTTGTGAGAGGGTCAGTGTTTTGTAACACCCCAGCATTTTATTGTCTCAAACAGTGTTATTAATAAAGTTCTAATGTTAATGTGGTTGCTAACGCTAGCAACCTAACTAAATGCTAGCGTCATGCTAATACTACAGTTACAGTTTCGTCACCCTGCAAACATTCTACAGAGAAAGCTAAAAAGCTCAGACATCTTCGCCGTTTCTTTCATACACAGGTGGAGTTCTTTGGCTAACTATAGCAGCTACTGTCAGCTAAATTATCTTACCTCAGACCAGCCTGAAAGTTTAAGTGTAACCTTAATACGGTAACAGTAATAAATTACTACTATATACTAGTATATAGTAATAATTTTCAGTCATATGTGACTTAGGTGAGTGAACATTGTGTATACAGACCTTGTATTTAACGTCATTTTCCCTTAAATGAACCGTCATCAGCGGTGTGGGAGCTCAAGAGAGACACGAAGCTCTGACTGACAGCCGCTGAATCCACCGGTGAACTTTGGGGGAGGGGCCACCAAACTTCAACCCAGCAGCTGGGTTACACAAAAACTACCCAACTCTCTGTAAATAACCCAGAAAAATGACCCAACAGAGGCAACCCAGCGCTTGGGTAGAATAAACAACCCAGCGTTTTTTAGAGTGTAGTAGAGAGACAAGTCCATCACTAGTAGGTATGGAGTGCAATTTAAGACTACTTTGAATCTTTTCATGATGATTTTAAAGGGAACTCCTTTAACCTTGGATTATTTTGAGTCCAATTTTTATTTTTTTTTTTAACTGTGTACAGATCCTTTCTGTATTGTCTCACTTATAATGTTTATGAGCCTTTTAGTGGTGAAAATAAGTTGTTTACACTGATGCACATGCTTGTCCTGTTAGATTAAATTGCATATCCTTTTTGTCTAAGCTGGTTGTAGCGTTCAAACTTGATACTGGACTGATTACGATTATGTTCTCTCATACTAAAAAACAAAACAAAACAAAACAGGGCCCCATTTGAAAAGTTCTTAAATTTCTCTTTAACATATTTAGTATTAAATATGATTTTGTGTTCTTTGTTATTCTTTTTCTCAGGCAACAGAGAAAAAGATTAACTTATTCTTTTGAATCTAAGATCTTAATGTGTTTTTTTCCAATCCACCTTAATGCACCAAGGATACAATTGTTTACTGTTTGGAAAAGGATCATTTCTTTCTTGGATAAACTGGACTGTCCATTTTGGTATGTTTTAGATTTTACTTACTTGCACTAAGGCATTAGGATTCTGAACTAAAAGGTACAGTTATTTGTATGCATACATTATAAGAACTATAGAGTTTTTTTTTTTAAATGGACCACATTGTACTTTATTTGTAATAAAGTTTCCAGTCCAATTTTAATTAATCAAGGTTTCACAGCAAGGTTTAAGGTTTAAGTCCAATTTTCCACTGTTATAGCACAATAGTCTAAATATTTCATTTTGTTTTTCATTGTAGGATGTTTACTGTAATACTACAGTATAAAACCGAACTTTTTATTGTATTTTGCATCATACTTGTACTATACTGTGTTACAGTTCTTCAGGCTATTTTACAAATATTATAATGAGTTTGTGTTAACACTTTATTGAGCAGGTGTGTTCATAGGAATGTCTGAAAAATTTGTGAAATAACAGGGTTTTTTGTGTTGTTGCTTTATTTAAAAGTGTTTGATCTTAAATCTGTAAAATAGCAGTGTTTCCCTGCTCAATATCTAATGCTGTTGCTTTATTGAAGATGTTTGATTTTAATAATTTTGGAAAAAACTGTAAAAACAAAACAACTGCCAGTAATTTGAGCGTTTTTTTAACGATTCATTTTTACTGTGTATTTTAAAACACATCTTAATTTATGACATTTTAAATTGCATTTTAATTTACAGCAGTGTTTCTTAATTCTGCTCCTGGCAGCCCACAGCACTATAGTAAACTCATCGACTAATGGTTATACTCCACATAAGCTGGGTCAGGTGTGTTGAGGCAGTAAATACTGTATGTTAAAATGGTGCAGTGCTGTGGGTCACCAGGGGCAAGAATAAGTAACACTGATCCACATAACTGCTTCTTATGAATCACCTTCAAACCATACAAAGCTAATTTTAAGAGGGAAATTTGATGATAAGAATAAGAAATTGAATAAAATTAAAACAAAACATAAAAACAACACTAATCACTAATATTAATTAATTATTTATTGGGTTTATACAAAATGCAACCCACCCCTCTAACTCTCGTACACAGACAAACACTCAATAATAAATCATTTATTTATAGAATTACATCAATGAATGTTATCAAATTATTCATGAGCTCTAGATTGATAAACTGTGTGCTTTGGGCTATTACCCATTGCTGCTGAATGAAGATGCAAAGCACAAATACTTTCCAGGCACATACAATGATCAGCCATACCATTAATACCGCTGACAGCTGAAGTGAATAACATTGATTATCTCACTACAGTGGCACCTGGTAAGGGGTTTGATAGATTAGGCTGTGAGTCAACAGACAGTTCTTGAAGTTGATGTGTGGGAAGCAGGAAAAACAAACATGCACAAAGATCTGAGTGACACTGACAAGGGTCAAATAGTGATGGATAGATGATCAGGTCAGAGCATCTTCAAAAATGGCACAACTTGTGAACTGCTCTCTGGATGCAGTGGCCAAATGGTCCAAAAATGGTCCAAAATGGTCCAAGAAAGACCAGGGCGCCCCAGACTCATTGATGTGCATGGGGGACAAAGGGGGCCTATCCGTTCTACACAAAGATGAAAATGTTAAACTGACTATGATATACAGTAGTAAAGGTGTCTGAACAGCTTATGTGGCTGTGTAGAGAAAGACCAGTCAGATTTCACATGCTGACCCATATCCACCATTAAAAGCACCAACGTGAGCATCTGAACTGGACCATGGAGCAATGGGATAGAGATGGCACCAGGATGCACTATGAGAAGCTGGGCGAGGCAGTGTGATGCTCTACACAATGTTCTGCCAGGAAACCTTTTGTCCTGGCATTGATATAGGATTCAAGCATATGTGGCATGTGCTGGACAAACAAGTACCATCCATGGCTACTCCACCTTGAAACTTACAGGATTTAAAGCATCAGCTGCTAATCTCTAACTGCCAATTACCACAAACACACCTTCAGAGATCATGTGGAGTCCATGCCTTAACGTGTCAGTTAGTTCTGGGAGCACAAAACACCCAACCAGTAACAAGCCATGACCCAGGATTAGCTCTCAGCCAGTAGTGAGGTAGAGCCCAATATTATTCCTCCAGCCAGTAGTGAGGTACATGCCAGTATCAATTCTTCAGCCAGTACTGAGGCACAGGCCAACATCAGTCCTTCATCCAGCAGTGAGGTTCATCCCAGCATCAGTCCCTCAGCCAGTAGTGGAGGTACCAGCCAGCAGGGGTGTCGTAAACTGGGGGTAAGTAAGAACGATTCCAAGGGCCTCAATTGAAAGGAGTTTGGCTTTGTCAGGTTGCAGAGCCCAGAATGGGCCCAAAAACTCTAGTGGCACTCCTGCATGCCAGCATCAGTTCTCCAGCAGTCAGTAATAGGGCATAGAATCAGCCCTCCAACTGAAAGCAATGTGCCATCATCAGGATTTTTTGCAACTCTTTAAACATTTTAGAACTGTAAAATATACAGTATGTCTTTACATGTTAATTAGCCTCACTTTATTCTCTTAGAGCAGTGCACTAAGTACTTCATGGTAATGCAGATTCATTCCCATATTAGAATGTGATGAAAAGGGAGGAAAGAGATTTAGTAATTACAGTGTAATCTGTATGTCCTTGGACAAAGTGACCATTTTTGTTGTTTCAGTCCATTATTTCAGTACATTGGATTTATCTGAAATAGCACGATTAACACATAGAGGGTCTGTTAATAATGCATATTTATGTAAGCCATATAGGAATCCCAATCCAGCTTCCAAACCTGCAATTTCTATTTACCAAAAAGGTTTTTTAAAAGGATAAAGACATTCAAACTTAATTTTATACAATCCAACACTATTTATCTTATCAAATTATAACCCATGTTCAGTATATTGTGATTGTAAATTTTTTTTTTTTAAAAAAGGCTTATTTTTGCTTTTATTAAATCAGTATTTGGTGCCACTGTCTTTTCAACAATTAACTTAATTAATTAATCTCTTAAGAGGAACCCTTCCACAAGCTTACAATATTTTGTGGGTATTTTTCAACATTCCATTAAAATGTCAGATTACACAGATTTCTGGGCCTCCAAAACATTTATCATTTCAGTCAACAAATTATTTATTCATGGCATTGCGATAGCCACTCCAATACATCCACTTTGTTGTCTTTAATCTATTATGTATCAAGTTTGGAGGTATGCTTAGAATATTTCTTTTGCTGGAAGTCTCAATTGCAACCAATTGTTTCACCTTTTTGCCTAACGTCTTAGGGCTTCTTTACTAATTCTAGAAAATCCTCCTTTCTTAGTATGCTACTTATTTTTTGAAGTGCACCATAAAACCCTTATACCATGATGCAGACACCACATGCTTTACATTCATATCGTGCACATTACTTTTTTATCCCCCATAAATAGTATTGATTATGGCCAAAGAGTTCAATTTTGTTTCGTCTAACCATCAAACACTTGAAAAGGCTATGCAAACTTAAGTCTAACTGTTTTCTACCAATCCAGGAATAGGGGAATTTCCCTTGCATGATAAACTGATGATGAAAATGTAGGACTGTCTTAATGGTAGACGTACATGTTTTGGAACCTGAAACTCCTAAAACATTGTTTTACATTGTTGTTCTGGGGTTCTATTAAACTTTTTGGACAAATCTTTGTTCATCCCTCAGTAATATTGTCCGCCTCTTTCTTTTTTCCCAATGAGGAACCAGACTTGTGGAGGTCTGGACATTTTTTGGAGGCTTTGACTGCGTTGCTCGAATTTCTGCATAGCATTAAGTGTTTAATCAACAAATAATCAACATTTCTAATTAAGAGAACTGTCCAATTTGATGCTTTTAAAAGTCATTACATAATTTGTAAATGGTGGTATAAAATTACAAACAAAATGGTGTATGTAATGGAATTATGAACCAGAGTTAAATTAAAAATGAATCTCTCTTTAATTGAATATACAATATAAAATGGCTTCTGATGTGAATTAAAAAGGCATGCTAAGTGACTTGCTGAAAGAAATGCTCCGTAAAATGTGATATCCTTCACTGTAGATGGTTAAGCATCATCATCATCATCATTGTTGACATCTATACCGCTTTATCCTAACCCATGGGATGGCGATCCACACACACACACCGATACTCACACGCTCATTCACACACTATGGGCAATTTGGGAATGCCAATTAGCCTAATCTGCATGTTTTGGGACTGTAGGAGGAAACCAGAGTACCTGAAGGAAACCCACCAACCCACATGGAGAACATGCAAACTCCATGCAGACAGACCCAAGGCAGGAATTGAACCCAGACCCTGGAGGTGCAAGGCAACAAGGCTAACCACTAAGCCTCCGCCGCTTGTATTTGAACATGCCTTGGGTTTCTTAGTAGAATGAATGAAATGCCACCGTCATGGTAAAAATACACCAGCATAACCTCAGTTAAACACATTTTGTCTAAACCCTGGAAATTCGTTTGATCAAAACTTGCAGCTGACAGTATTATCCAGTCAATCACTATTATGGTCATTAAGCTGACCGGTTTATTATTATTTCTTTGGTTATCCAAACAGGTAGACTTGACTCATAGTGACTTTATCTGAAAAGGATTAACTGCCTAGTTCGATTAGATTAGATTTGGATTAGTACATGTACAGAGCCTAGTTACATAATGACTGCATTATATTAATATAATCAAACACCATCATTTTATCTAATACTAATGAATACCTCAAACATTCCAAAGGCATTCAAAATGTCATTTGTTGCATAAGATAAATGTTTTGCTTCTACAAGCATCAATGAAAGGGAAGTAGTTTTATAGTACTGTAGGTGCATGTCCTATAAGCCTCCGGATTCTCTCAGATGCCAAAGCTGGCCACATAAAAAAAGAGATCAAAAACATCCTTAAAGACAGAAAAATCGATCTCTGTGTTTTTCAACAGTAGGATGCTGCATGTTTCTTCATAGATCATGCTTTTTCTGTTAGTGATAATAAAATTGTTTCTTTTGAGAAATTAAGGGTTAAATGTTTCTCAGCCCTGGTCCTGGTGTATCCTTGTCCTGCATATATTTTACGTGCCAAAATATGTAGTGCAGAAATGTTCAAGGACCAGAGATTGGAAACACTGCTCTTGATATTTTTTCTATTCCAAGTATGCAATTTGCGATTTTAATTGGAATTCTATTTATTTACTATTTATTATTATTTACTTTATAAATATTTCTAAAATTTAAACTACAGGTATTGTATACAGCTCATTCTGAATGGTGACAGTTGTGATTGATGGTGGCTACTTTTGTTATTTCTCTGCTGGTGTGCAGTTGACATAGCAGTGCTTTAACGAACTGGCATCCCATGCAGGATGTAATCCCATCTTATGCCCATACTCATTATAAAAGCTCTAAATGTACCATCCCTGACCTGAATGAAGCCAATCATGAGAAAAAAAAGGAATATAAACCAGTGCCAAAGTGTTCTTGCTGATGGTCTGATCACATTATTATTGTCATTGCAATTAAACTGCGGTGTACCCACCATTACTGTGATATGATTACAAATGGCTCATTAAAGGATCTCGCTTACAAAGTCAGAGAAATTTTTTCGTCATTCCATCAGTAACCCCTACCCTATAGGTACTTTATGTAGAGATAAAATTACTGACTGTAGCTCATCAGTTATTGCACAATTTGCACCGTCTTGCATTCTACCTCATTTAACTCACCTCAGCTCATCATCTATTTTAGCAATACCTTTTAACAAGTTAAAATCATTTTGGGAAAATAATAATCTCTGCAGAGTTTATCCCAACCAAGAACTAAATCTGGAACCTGTATTCTATCCAATCGATTAATGAGAACACCACTCTCTATATAAACAATTTACAAACTAAAACATATCCTGCCAAGACTGCTTTTGAGTATGTTTTCGCATCTTAAATGTGGGATCACACACATGTAAAATCTAGTTTTCATCCCTCATCAGAAAAAAACATATTCTATAACACCTCCATAATATTGCTGTTTGAAACATTTTAAGCATGATAGATAGGGTGAAATGTTTAAGGACTTAAGGCTTTCCAGCAGAACATGGTTCAGACCATCACACTGCCTCTGCTGGCTTGCCTTCTTCCCATATCTCTTTCTCAGATTAGCAATGCAACCATCCACATAATGTAAAAGAAAGCATGGTACATCAAACCAGGCCATGTTTTTCCATTGCTTTATTGTTTAGTTCTTATGTTCACATGCCCATTGTAGGGGTTTAAGCAATGGACAGGGACCAGCATGGATACCCTGACTGGTCTGCAGCTATGCAGCTCCATTTACAGCAATCTGCGATACACTGCATGTTCTGACACCTTTACAGTTTTTCAGTAATTTGTAATATTACCAGGGGTAGCTCAGTGGTTAAGGCATTGGACTACGGTTCGGAAGATCCCAGGTTCAAACTCCACAACCACCAAGTTGCGTCTGCCAAGAGCGTCTGCCAAATGGCTAAATGTAAATGTAATACATTAGCACTTCTAAGGGATTTCACCAGACATTCTAGCCTTGGTTGAGCCATGGGTGCCCATCACCCTGCTATTAGATATTAACAGGAACACCCCTGAAAACTGCTGTTTTGGAGATGCTCTGACTCAAATCCTTACAGTTGCCTATTTGTCCTGCTTTCAACACATCAAATCCGAGAACCTATACTGTTCATTTGCAGCCTAATACTGGATATCCCACTCCTTGACAGGTGCCACTGTAATGAGATAATCAATGATATTAACTTCACCAATTCGCCAATGTTTTTTTTAAAAATGGTATTAGCTGATTTGTGTATGTTTTAGTTTAAAATACCATTAGATGTAATTCACAGTAATTAATTTTTATAATACTCAGATTCATAATGTCAACAATTCTAGAGGGCATTATATATAGATTACATGCTGATCCTAGAGATACAATAAGAGAGAGAGAGAGAGAGAGCGAGTAAAGCATGCTTCTTGGCTTTCTATTGATTAGGCTCATCTCTGTCCTCGTTGACACTAAGTGTCCCTCTCATCCCTGTGGTAATCCAGCTTTTCCTTTCATCATTCCTGGCCTTTAGTGTACCTCATTACTGGCACAAAATGTCATCACTCAGACCCACAGATGTCCAACCCACTGCACACATTTTCCTGTCACCAACACATCGAACACACACTTTGTGCTGCTACACATCACTAATGCATAACTCTTGCTCTTGTTAAGTCACATAATTCAAAAAAATTATTATTATTTTGGAGGATAGTGGATATAAAGTTAAAAGCATTTAAATCATGATTTGGTGGGAAATGACCGGTGAACATGATCCATTTATTTCCATATTCATGTTATTGCGACTGCCAGCAATAACACAGTTATTGAGGATGAACGACTGAACGCCTGCTCAATTTATAACCATTTTGAAAGAACAGGTTTTTAACTAATTAAAACTTGAGGAAATCAGCTTTAACTGCTTATCAACTGCCTGACCAACATGAATGATCTCGACATGGGCTTGAGTTGGCAAAATAACAACAATCGGACCCAGAACCTTAAAAATAAATAGCATCGTGCAAGACACAATAAAAATATGGTCATCCTGATTTTAGTGGATATACGAATGAGAAAGATGTAGCAGAGATGATTTGTGGGTAGCTCGTACAGAACAGTCCATCCAATATTCAAGCTGATGCTTTTAACCAAAGTGCCTTAGAATTGAGACAGGATCCACAATAGTGATATGCGCGAGTCGGCCTTTCAGGGGTCACCGTAGTAACGGATGGAACCTAAAATGATAAATCCACAGGAAAGCAAATAGAAATATAGAAATAAAAAGATTTTACAGAGAACACATATGATCATCAGAACAAAACTGTCACACACAAATAAAGATAAAAGATAAATAAAGATAATTGTATTTACAGTATAACAAAGAATGTTATTCTGATCGATACTTTGCACCAGTCAAGGGTAAACTCCTGCCACCGGATCCAACATCCACCACCCTGATGAAAAAGAAAGTCAGTAATGAATACGTTTGCACTGTCTAACTTTATTCTAGAGACCGGAATGCAGAAAGCAGTTTGATGCAGCCCTGGTGAATGTTGTTGTAAAAGACACCCAGCCATTCAGCCTGGTGGAGGCTGAAGAATTTACAGAATCTGTCATCAGGCTTTAAAGGTCATGGTGGAGGCCAAATATTAGAAGACCATGGAGACGACTAAGGCACACGCAGTAAGTGCTTGCATAGAGAGGTCCACAGAGAGGTGCATAGAAAATTTTCTATAAAGAACTCCCTATTGAATAATGGCAAAGTCAGGAGAAGGTCACAAGCATTGTGATTGATACTGCCCTAAACATGATACCTTGCTCCTGAAAACTACAAGTTTAAATGCTATCTGTGTAGCTCACAGCCAGAATTGAATCGTTAAAAAGCTCTTGAACAGACCCAGAGGATTACAGAAATAAATACCGGGGCAATGATGCTGCTGGGACTTTGTAGAATAATTCCACTATAAAAAAATATGTTCAAATGATTACACACACTAACACTCAAAAGCTTGGACACATCTTTTAATTACATGGTCTTTACTGATTTTTATTTCTTTCTACACTGTAAAACAATGCTGCAGGCATCCAAAATATGCAAAAATCTCATTTAAACAGTTGATATTGAGATGTGTCAGTTATGTATGCTCTGTAAAGCTTTTATAACGGCTCTAATCTGAGGTGCTGTTTGTTAATTAGTGATTTCTGAGGTAACTGGTGACTCTAAATGAACTTCTTCTCTGCAGCAGATGGAAATTTTGGTCTTGCTTTCCTGCAAAGGTCTTCAGTTACATAATGGTGCTTGATGGGTTTTGCAAATGCTCTTGACAATCCTGTCCTTGCAAGAACTATTCCAGAACATCTGACGTTTGTGTCCTAAATTAACTACTTACTGTTGACGTTGTTATTTAATTACTGTACCTAATGCCATAGTTTTCATAGTTTGAAAAAATAAAATATGTTCTAGAATGTAAAAAAATGAATCCAAACTTCTGTCCAAATTTTCCACTGATTCTTTCTATTATTTTGTCCTCATGGAATTACATGGTTCCATCTGACTTTTTTTTTGTAAAAATTTAGTTTTTCACTTTTTCTTTAACTTTTTTTTTTGTGAAACTTAAACTTAACTGCTCAGAATACAGCTAAAACCATACAGTATAATTCCAAGGTAACAATTCCAAGGTTCGATCTAATTTGTTTAATTTAGTCAAGTCTTATTTAAGAATATACAGGACAGCTAAAACAAATTACTTCAAGAAGTGGACACACATACTAGACCAGCATCCATCAAATGCTTCATCAGAAATTGCAAAAGCCAGTAGGGGCAGCCATAGCATCACCACAAAGTGATGTGCCGCCACTGAATGCTGATGAATACGCCATTATAGGCGAGTGTCTTGGTGTGCTGTCCCACTTTAATGATGCCACAGTGGAGCTTTCAGAAGAAGAAAAAAAGGCTTTCAAACTGCAAGGTCATATGACATCTTAAAAACCACTCTATCCAGAAAGAAACTGTGAGGAAAAGTATTGTAATGGCGGGCCAGCCAAGAAAAAAATACTGACGAGACAGCTTGGAGAAAAGCTGTTCCAACTTATAGCAGTATAACCATGACAACCAAGCTAGCCGGATTATTCTTTGGCCAACCAAAAAATTACACAATAACGCAATTGACATCTTATGGTGTAATTGTTATCAGAATGTCATTTCTCTCAAACACCATCATCATCATTATTATCATCATGAAAAGCAAACCTATCATGGTTTGCCAATTCTTACTGTGTGCCAGGCCTTCTCGCCCAACATCAACCGCCAATTTCACCATTGCTCTCGTGGCTTAATGGGCAAATCCTCACAGCCACATTCCAAAATCTAGTGGAAAGTTTTCCCAGGAGAACTGAGATTATTATTATTAGAACAAATATAGGGCTACATCTGGAATATTTATCTTTTAACAACCAGGGCAGAATGGAAATTTTTTTTACTATAGCTTTATATATAAAACGTATGGTTTATATAAGGCTAGTCAAATTATCTGAAGGAGGAAGAGTTGCGCAGTTCTGGCCTGTATTAGCATGCCCCCAACACACACACTGCTGGCTTTTCTGAGTTTGTCAAAATACATTTAGCGGCACAACCGGTGCGTACAGTGTCCATTCAAACTCACAGCCCCAAAGCAAGGGGTGTCTGTTGACACCGGCTACTTAAGATGACATTTACTTTACAACGCTTCTGGGAAACTGGGTCAACTTTTCATGCTATAGTACATGATGCTTAAATTTAACTATATAAAAAAATTGATACTGTTATAAATGTAGTAGAAAAAAAGCCAGTTTTTCCCCTGCTTGCTGCCTCTCATCCCTTGACAGGACGTTTTTGTAATCCAAACTTTCAAGAGATCCCAAGCCATCAGAAGTTTCTTAAATATTCAAACCAAAGATATTGAGATCACAATTCTTTCTTATTTGATCCTTGACATGAACACCAAATCAAAATACATGATCTCTTAATACATGATATATGGTTATATGAATTGCATGGTATTTTCTAACAAAGTAGTATGTGAGTATTGTACTGTATAATTATGTCAATTTTAGCTTCAGACTGTAACACAAAATATGGAAGTATAAGTTCAAGGTGGGTGAATACTTATAAAAGGCAATGTATACAATAGTTTGCTTGATGTTTCTCCTCAACCTTTCTAAGCTTCCTATCTTTTCTTCCTCCTATCCCCAGGGTGCCACAACTCATTCTATAAGAGTTGGAAAAAGATCTGAGGTGGCAGAGATACAGGGCACCTCTAGGCTGTTTGCCCAAAAGAGACTTCCATAGGGTTTTTTTGCTTTGAGTTGTTATGTAAGTAAAATCCCAATGGTGCATCAGATTTGATTAAAAGAAACTGGGATGATATTCCAGCAGCCAAGAAAAATTATATTCAGTACTTCCTGTCCTGTGAGCACAAGTCCAGGTGCAGGCAAGGGCACAATGACTGGATGATAGGTGCATCTACTTGTTTAAACCTGATACTTGAATAGGGTTGTAGAGTCAAACAGTGAATAGAGCTGGCCCAGTCCCTGTTGCTCTAGCAATGTATGTGGCAGTGAGCGTTGGGACTAAAGTGTTCAGAAACATCAAATCCTATTTGAATCCCCTCTCTTACATTCCCAGGAAGCAGGTTTTCACATTTCAAGCCAAATTTCCAGATGTGTTTTCTCTCTGGTTCAAAAGGAATTAGATTTGACACATAGTGATTATATGACCCCATTCTATTTGGGCACAATCTGAATGGGGCATTCCAGTTCTGGGTGGACTGTCCCACATTGAACTCTGACAGGCTCCTAGATTGGGATGGTGCCTCCTTTTTTTTTATTTACCCAAATTTGACCAAGAACCTTTGGCGAATTCCCCTTACTTAAGGTCTAAAAATAAACTGCTTATATTATTTTTTTGTTTTAACTAAATGCTTAAATGAAACTTTTGCACTACTGAGAAAAAACAATGAACTCAAATTTAGCTGAAGTGATAACATGCTATGAATTACTACTGTGAACGAGCTTGTTTTCATTTTCAGACTGATTCTAGGGCTGCTTTATCACATATTTTGCAACTATTCCTACTTGGCTTCAAGGGGGGAGCTGGTAATATCTTCTTAAAGTAATTTATTTGCCCTATCATACCATACTTTGGTACTCTGGATGGAAAACCATCCAATACATGTGGCACATAACACACATTTCCTGGACCAGCTGGAAAATTGTAGCTTGGTCAGTCAAATGTTAAAATTGATATCCCCAACTCCAGCATAACTAAACATCCACAGTAAGCTCAGAGAGCTACCCTTGTAGATAACACAGACAATGGAAATGGAGAAGTACCTCACCGAGGCCTTAACACTGTCAATAAACCGACCCTTAACCTAACCTATGATGATCCACCATTCATCCTCTTCATCACAGGAAAAAAGTCTTAAGATTATAAATACATTTTAATATCTCTTGCATTTGATTTCAATCACTCTACCTTGATTTGCCAGATCTACATGGAGCTAGATTTGTGCAGGAGATATAACTTACACAGATTCATGTGTCTACACTGTGTGGTAGAGATGAACACATCAGAAGTGGAATTAAGGGCTAATCTGTTTCAATGGAAAATACATCCTCATAAACAGATTTAACTGTCAGCTACTAAAGAGCATCTCAGTCTGGAATCCATCAGGCAGGCTCTTATGCCTTATGCTCCATCAAGTCATATGATGTCCTTTTGTTTCTATATTTATTTTTTTATAAATAATGACAGCAACACAAAGGAAACTAGGGATTAGGCTGGACATACGGAATACATTTCGAATGTCATTGTATAGCGGAAAGCTCATAACCTGGGTACAACCTTTACATGCCCAGGTCATGTCGCTTTACTCTTCCTAACTTCTAATTTCAAACTATTGATATACATCCCAATATATATGAGCGGTTTGACTGCATAACATCATAAATGCAATTTTTAGAACCTTTTGACTTTGACCACATTTGACTTTAACAAAATAATGTGAGAACTATTACATATATTTCTTTTACAACTTTTTACTGCACTTTTTACAACTTGTTTTTACTGCACTTCATTCTGCACAGTTCTAAACTATATGCTTTGTGTACTATTGGAGAATGTTGATGGCCAAGAAAGAATGTCTGTAGTCTGTCAATAAGGCACTGGCATCAGGTACTAAAGTGTTGATGATGCATTGTGAAGGCCTATGCTGATGATGCATTGTAAATTGTACCTTTTGTATTGTTTTTTTTTCATCACTCTTTGTAATTAAAACAATTTTGTGCAAAAAAACAACAACCCTGTTCCAGTTTGCTGGCAGAATCACTTACTACAGTACAACAGCAACATAATTACAACATGGAATTGTTCTTTGTAAAATGATAATTGATCCAACATATTTATAGTAAATTTCATATTTACATTTGCACAAACAAAATTGAATGCTGATTCATCATTTATGACAACAAAGTACGGGATGGATTTATGGTGTTTTGCACAATCATACAAAATTACTATATTTTGGCATGCGTGCTTTTAACAGTCTTGTAAATCAAAAAATACCCACAAAATATTTCCTTTGTAATAAAACTTGATCCTTTAAAAAACAAACAAACAAACAAACAAACAAACAAACAAACAAACAAACAAACAAAAACCCTGCCAAAATGGATTTATCTCCTTTTGCAGACAAACTAGCCATGTGTAAGCCCACCAGAAGAATCTTTTAACATAACTATATATCCATAAATAAGTCTTACAGTAAGTGCCCATGATCCTGACACTAGTTTACTGGAATTATAATTGCCAGTCAATGTTAATGTATTAATGTAATGCTGGTTTAATGTTATGGCTGATCTGTGTGTCCTGAAGATTAGAGAAATTTCATTGTTTGCTTAATTTGTGGTTAATTGAGCTTCCATAGTGTGAAGGCTTTGGTCCAGCATACATAATGATTTGTTTGATGCTTTGGCTCATCCTTTCAGACAGAAGGCCCCAATTTATTCTTTAGATATGGACAGCTTTTATAGAAAAGTGTGAATCAATCAGTCTCACTTCATGCTATGTCAGAGGACTAATTAGTATTTGGGAAAATATAAAAAATGTAAACATAAAACATTACACATTATGCAGTAAATGTATGACACACGTTACTTTAGAGTCTAGCACTCTCCATTTCTCTATCTCTCTAGCACTGCCTATAGTCTCTCTCTCTATCTCTCTTGCTCACATTATGTCTTATTTTCCATTTAACCTCTAGTTGTTCTCTTGGCCTAGCTTGACTGCAGCTGAAGTGTCCTGATGAGAAGGGTACAAGTGAGTGGCACTAACAAATTAGAAGAGCGATAGCCTCCTTCCCTCTTTTGGCCTGCCAAGGTGAAAATCCATTGAACTGAATGAACACAGTCTTCTCTATTATACACACACTTCTGTCCCAGGCACTAAAACTAAACTCATGGTACATACTCTAATGCTGTATATCAACATGCACTTTTAAAATACATGGATGCCGATCACAGTGGAATGTTTTAAATGGGAGTGAGAGCTAAATGTACTTTTTCTAGATGATGAATGTCATGCTTTTTAATAGGTTTTTAACTTTTTACCATAGAACACCAAAAACTATTCACAGAAATGCACACAGATGTAGCTCAAATTGTTGAATATGTCAATGCCGGCCACAATAGAAAGGTACGCAGTGCATCACAGCCTGTTGTGTAAGTCTTTACCAAGTAAAGAGTTCAAGGTTGTTGCCTCCAAATTCCCCAGATCTCAATCCAACCGATCCAAATCTGATCTGTGAAGGCTCCACTATGCGATCCGTAGCACCCAAAGGATCCACTAATAATGTCCCGAAGTCAGACACTACAGCACACCCACATGCCATGAGGAGCCTGGTGGCACAAAGGGGAAACTACACAATATTTTGTGATTTACATAATTTATTTCTTGCAATGTAGACATGGCAGTGGCAAAACTTTAACTGTCATAAATGTAAAAATAATTTAAGAATTTAGCCTAAAACAAAACTTTTCAATTAATTAGTGACCATTACATTGATTAATCAGCCTGATTAATCTGTAATCTGACAAGTAAGGAGTGACAGTAAGGGTTGCATACTGTATGTTTGGATTTATTACGGATGTGTTTGATTTAAAGTAACCCCTTTTCTTATCATGAACATAACATTTTTGTTTAGTGCTGTTAATGGTACTTTTAAATTCGCAGGCTTTTTATTTAGTGCTCTGCAGGTATCTACAGTAGATGATTGGTGCAGCACAGGGAGGCTGTGTGCCTGCTTCCTTGGTAACACAACATTCTATTCTAAATAAGGTAATAAAGCGGATTAAGTTTAACAAATATTTTACAACATTTTCTGAATATACTGTATTGTGCAGCTTTTTGAACAATAATAGCAGTCACATTCTAGACAATGGCAGCACCAAATCCTTAAATGTTGAGGATAAAATATAGTAGAGTCTACTGCCTTGGACTAATATTTAATAGCTAGATTATTTTAGGAAGATGCATGTGGGTGCGTGCATAGAAAATGGTTAAAGAATTATTCAGTGATTAGCCGATGAAAACCTCAGTGATTAAGCACCTCCAAACATACAACTGTTATTTGCAATGCTTTCTTTTCCCTTATATTTGAGAAGGTTTTATGGAAAGCATTTTGTTTATTTATTTATTTATTTATTTATTTATTTATTTATATTTAATTTGCTTGGTTTCTCTTTATCTTGTGTGTGCAGTGTTATCTTTTGTTGGGGTTTTAATTAAGCTTGTCTCTTTGAATTTGGAGATACCAACATTTAAGTAGACCAGGCTTTTACTGAAAATGTGTAATCAATAACCAACTCTTCTTTAATAAGGTGTAACCATTCAGATGCTACCTGTATTTTTTTTTACTCACTCTCCATACCGCTTATCCAAAACAGGGTTGCAAGTGGCCTATTCTAGGGGATAAAGAGGACTAGACTGGGTGATCCCTGGATAGAGTGCCAAACCATGGCAGGGCACAAGTACGCACATTCATTGGAACGAATACGAGTTAAAAGGAAACTCTGGTGGAAACCCGCCAAGCAAGGTGAGAACATGTGAATTCCATGCACAGACCCGAGGCGGGACTCGAACCCTCAACCCTGGAGGTGAGAGCCCACTGTGAGCCCATCTGTTATTATTATTATTATTATTATTATTATTATATATTTTTGTTTGTTTGTTTTTGTATGTGTACTTTAAGAGATAGATGCTTCTCTGTCCTTTCTGTAATGGCCCTTTGTTTGTTTATAAATCTCTCCTATAAACTCAGAAGTAGATTGTCATGTTCATGTTCATCTTCAGACTTATATTCTATAGTCTACCACGGCAGCATTAGAATGATCTCAACAAATACGACCAGGTGTCATATTTATTTATAAACATGTACAATAAATGGCAAAATATATGTGAAAGCTCTGAGGCTAAATAGTAAATGCTCCAGCGTACACACATGCACTGTACGCATAGAATAATAATGCATCCTCTACATTCAATTTTGATGTACTTCAGCAGAGCAAGTCGCATGTGTGTCAGGAATTAATAAATCCCCATGCATAAAAAATAAAAAGGCAAAATATTAAAGAAAGAAAAAGAATAGTAGAAAAGAGAACAACTACTTATTAATGTATAGTATTATGTCTCACTTTTAGTTCCTAACATTTTAAAAATGTGATTGTAGACCAGGTTAAAAGCACATAATCCACATTGGACAATAAATGAAACATTATTTTGTTCCTATGATGTAATTTCAAATATATATATATATATATATATATATATATATATATATATATATATATATATATATATATATATAAAAGCCTTTTGTGTTTTTGATCAAGGATAATAAGTAGAGCAGAAGTGAGCAGGAATGTGAGCTGGGCAGATGTCACTCAGTGCTTTAAGGTTACTGATTAGGGTGTCAGCCATGACGATGCCAAGATGTAACCGAGGCTGGCATTAAATCCCTTAACGCTTGTTGCTCCAGAGATGCTGTACCATGACTCATCCTGCTTCCTTCCAAGCTGAGATATGCATAAAAAAGAATTTAAATTTTGTGGCAAGTTACTGTATCTCAAATCATAGTGCAAACAACAATGCCTAACAAAGTCTACTTGCCATGGTTTAAAGTGACCTGGTAAGTGGCCATCTCAACCACTCCCTTTCTCTGGGTCTGCTGCACATTATGTAAGCAGATGGAAAGATATTTGATCATCTATGCATGCCGGCTTGGTGATCACATCGGGTCTTAGGCCCTGATGGAAAGCAACCTTCCGTGCCAGTTCATTCCATCTGCTGCCCGTGGCTAGAGTTCTGAATTTGACAGAATGCTCAGTGGCGTTGAATCCATCCTGATTGGCAGTAAAAAGTTGCTGTCTAAGGTTTTTGCCCTCAGTTGCGCAATCAAAGATGCAGTAAAATAATGTGATGAAGTGATAGTATGGTGTTTTACCTTTACCTTCCTGTTGCCATAGTATAGGAGAGCAGGTGAGCAACAGGTTTATGAACTGAACCACCATGTCACCAAGTTACATATTTCTATAGTCAATGTCCACTTTATTAGTGTAGACATACAGGTGTTTCTAATAAAGTGGACACCTGCAACCATACAGGGCTGCACCTTCACACAGTTATCTTATCAGCAGTTGTATTGTAGTATGCATTGTATTTCCACTTGTGGAATCTGATGCCATCAAGGGCCTGTGTCATAGTTAAAGTCACAGATCACATTTTCCCCATTGTGATATTGATCTATATTGAGGTGATCATTACCTGAAGCTTTTAACATCTGCATGATTCTGTGCAGATGCCACATAATTGACTGATATAGATGACTGCATAAATGTGCTGGTGTACAGGTGTTCCTAATAAGCTGACCTGTGAGCCATGTAAAACATGTGCAATGGCCATGTTTGCTTCCACTACAATGTAAATGCCATTTTATTTGATCATTTCATCAGTCTCATTTAAACTAACGCAGATTTCCTTTTATACATTTCAAATATAAAATCTTTACACAATCTTAAATACTGGATGATACCTATTTAATGAGAGATGTGCATCTGTATTGCCATGTGTGTTCAGTTAATCAACATTTAAATGTTATTATTTAATCAATAGTCAGTGTAAATCCCTTGCGTTCCAACTTGCATTAGTCCTGATTTGTAACCAAACCACGAATGAGAAGTACATAATCACTGTCGTTTTAAAATTAAATGCTCCTATGAGAAGTGACATCATGTCCATATACTTTCTGGACTGGACAGAATTTGTCCAATAATGTTATTCTTTACATATAAATACAACTGGAAATTACCTAAGTAATGAGTCTTGTTTAAATAGATTACTTAATACAAGTGTACATACACCGATCAGCCATAACATGAATACCACTGCTAGGTGAACTGAACATCATTGATCACCAAGAGAAAACTGGTGACAGGATCATGGCATCCCAAGGCTCATCTACTGTATATACAGTATGTGAGAACCGAAGGCCTGCTCATCCAGTCTGATCAATCAGAAAAGCCAGTGTAGCACAAATTACTGAAAAACTCAATATGGTAGAAACACCACAGCCTGTCGCACAATTGGAAACAAGAAAAGAACCCATGGCCACTGACCCGGCCTCCAAACTCAACAGATCCCAATTCGATCAAGCACTTATGGAATGAGTGGATAGGAAAAATAAGTTCAATCCACATAGGCCCCATCCTGTAACCCACATCACCTAACCGATCCACTACCAATGCCCTGAGGGGTCAGAGCTGCCACGGTGACACAAGGGGCACCCAAAACCTAGGTGGTTTTAATGTAAATGGTTTAAATGTTATGGCTGACCAGCATACTGAACTGAAAGACATATCATCAAAATGCAGACATCCAAAGAAAAAGGCAAAACGAAAAATCAGAACAAAGTCACAGGATCAAGCATTCAGGAAACAGACTAAATAGATCATCCTTTCCAGAGAGCTCATCATGCTTATCAGAGAATTCCATGTGCACTGCTACAACCCCCATGCATCATGACTGATAGTGGTTGGTTCAGCAGGCATGAAATACTCTGATTAACAAAGAAATCTAGACTTTACCCACTCACTCTCTCTCTCTCTCTCTCTCTCTCTCAGGCTCTACACTGCTTATCCTGTACAGGGTTGTGAGAAGCCTGGAGCCTGTTGCATGAGCACAAGGTGGGATACACAATGGACAGCATGCCGGTTAATCACAGTGCACACACTTGTGGAAACACCAGGTAGCCTAACCTGCCTGTCTTTGGAATGTGGGAGGAAACCGGAGTACCTGGAACTGACCCGCCCAGCACAGGACCAGGGATGGGAATTGAAACATCAACCCTGGACATGCAAGACCACAGTGCTAACTGCTAGGCCAAAGTGCGCTTAATCTTTAGTAACATATTCCTCTCAATCAATGCGTTACTACTGTACATCTTACCTCATCACCATCAAGCATCTCTCTGGATCGTGTAGGCAGGTTCCTCATCTAAATGGACCAGCTGTTAAGAGTTTTATTATGTTTATGTGAATCGTGAGGGATAAGGGATGTTATGTTACCTTGATGTCTTAATAATTGAAACATTTTAATCATCTATAGTACAGGTGCATTATATTAATACATTCTTAAAATTCATAACCGTTTCTGATTAAAAACCACATATAACAATAAATATATGCAGTATATCCCCCTTTATAATACATAATTATGTATATCAATGTCTATTAGGGTGGCATGGTGGCGGAGTGGTTAGCACTGTTGCCTTGCAGGTTGAGGGATCAAATCCCACCTTTGGGTGATTGTAAGTAGAGTTTGCATTTCCTCTCGTAGTCCAAAAACTGAATTAGACTAAATTATCTTTTCCAAATTTCCCATTGTGTGTGAATGAGAACGTAAATATGTGTATGTGCTTTAGCCCTGTGCACTTGCACATAAACAAGGAAGGTAGCTCAATGGCAAGTCTAGTGGCATGTTTTGTTTCTTTCTTGTACGTGTGTGCTTTCCCAGATTTCACAGTGCACCCTCATGTACTGCTTATCAGTGCTAGAATTAAGTACTGTGCATATTCTCCCCAATCGCTCCCAAACTGTCGACACAGAAATGAACGAAGCTGCCTACTTCTGTGTGCCAGCTTGACTTTGCCATTAGCCTGCTGATGACACTGAGTGTTTAACTTCCCCACCATAAAACCTCTGCACAATTTGGGGGCCTGTGAGACACCGTGTCCTCTGGGATTCCTAAATAATCTGAAAAAGTGTTGAAATGAGAACTTTACAGTTTTGTCCACCGTAAGTACTGCTGAAAGGGGAATTCATAAAGGGACTATAAAAATCAATCTTTCATGACAAGAATGAAGAAAAGTTTAGTTTGTTATGGATGTTAGAAAGTAGATGGGTTACATGACTCGATACTGAGAGCAGAAAAATGGTTAAATCCATCACATCATACCTACATTTATGCACGCATGCAGATCTTTGTCCAAAGGTTTTCTGAACTCTTTTTTTAGAATTCATGGTCATATCATCATTTTTTTTATGATTTGAAGATAATTGCCTATAATGTCTGCTTCATCTAGTGTTAGTCCACACCAAACATTTACTCATTCACTCACTCATCATCTATACTGCTTTATACTGTAAACAGGATTGCAGGGGGGCTGGGGGCTATCCCAGAGACTAGGAGGGGGCACAAGAGGGCACATGGATGAGGTATTGGATGGGGTGCCAATCCATAGCATGCAAACTGACCTGAGGTGGAAGTTGAACCTGGACCTTGGAGGTAACCACTAAGCCACCACCCCCAAATGCAAATAATATACTCAGTCATTCACTCATCATATACGCATACCACTTTATCCTGTATTCAGGGTCGCAGGGGAACTGGAGTCTATCCCAGGAGACTTAGGGCACGAGGGGAGGTACACCATGGACATTGTGCCAATCCATCGCAGGACACACACACATACAGTACAAACACTCGCAACGGGAAATTTGGAAACGCCAATTAGCCTAATCTTATGTCTTTGGACTGTGGGAGGAAACCGGAGGACCCGGAGGAAACCCACCAAGCATGGGGAGAACATGCAAACTCCATGCACACAGAGACGGGAATCGAACCCGGACCCTGGAGGTGCAAGGCGACATAATAATATATTAGTATATTTAATTTCTGCTACATTGCTTTAAAATATACTAACCTTCATTAGAAGTTCTACAAATCATTAGATTAGGCTGCCTGCCTTGGTTTCCAGACAGTCATGTTTCTCCCTGGGCCGCAGGCACCCCTTTGTGAGACATTTGTGTTGAAAATTGTGTGCTGTTATAATTTATGTTTTACAGCCAAGCTGTTTTTTGCTTTGTTCTAATAACAGTCATTATATGAGACATTGCTTATTTATTTGTGTTTTCAGTCTAAGGCAAAGCTAATCACTTTTTTTTTTGCATGAATAATGTAAAATTCCAGAAGAAATGTGTCATGTAAAAATAGCAGTGAGTTCACAGGTACAGTATGCATGGTTTTAAGGAAAGGTTACCTAAAATTCCCATGCAACTTATCTTCTTATCATCTGGGATGCAAGAATCATCTGGATATACAGTAGATAAAAAACACAGAGTATTGAACTGTTTGCAGTTTTCGCACCCTGATATAGGAATCTAAACTTGTAGAGATTTGGTCAAAGACATAAACTAACCTCTGCTTTGGTGGAATTAGAAGAACCTCATAAATGGATTGGCGTCTCCGAGATTTAATACAGAATTTTAGAGTAGCCACAGGTCTTTAGACAAGATTTGAGACCTACATACAGTGTATCCCATTCTTGGTAGATAAATTAAAATGTCCACCCATGACATTTATGAGAGGTAGCCCAAGAGGGAATAGAATTGAGTTCAGGGAAATATATTTTGATTGATTGTATGAGCCTGAGCAGGGGTAGACTGTCTCTGGTGTGTGTGTGTGTGTAAGGCAGGTGTTGGGGAGATCAGGTGGTGGTTGGTAATTCAAAAAACATAATAATGCAAAGGGGAGCTGAGTCATGTGAGTGGATTTTTGCTCTACACAGGTGCAGAGATAGATAGAGACAGAGAGAGAGAGAAAGAGAGAGAGAGAGAGAAGGGGTGAGTATGAGGCAATGGCTGTATGGTACTAAGGCAAACACACCTGCGATGAAGATAGATGTAGGGTGGTTGGAAATGTGGATAGAGCACAGGATTCTAGTCTTACTTTTCTTGGAGAAACTCCTTTTAGCCAGGGTATGCCTTATGTAAATTTTAACCTAGAAAGGTTTTACAATACTTTTCACAAAGTAATGGACTTTGCATAAAAGTCAATGTTTTCTACGCACAGGTATATAATTGTATACTGTATATTATAAATATATTGTATAATTACAATATATAAACAAAGTAGAAACAAAGGCAAACATCAATTTCTCTGAACACTGTAACTGATGGTACAACTGATGGAATTTAAAGGTCTGGTTCTCAAAGTCACCTTGACATGTTTTCATTATTATTTATACCCATGTTGACATTAAATTAATGTAGACTAATGTAGAAGTTATAAGACTATAGGGTGTACATCCCATCCATCCATCTATCCATCTATCCATCTTGGAACCTCTGTAATCCACCTAGGAACATTTGAGGCCAGTGGTGATGATTGTATTCATTCACAGTCAACTTACACACAATGGGCAATTTGAAAACACCAATTAGTCTACTCTGCAAGTCTTTGGACTGTGAGACGAAACCGAAGAACCCAGAGGAAACCCATCAAGCATGGGGAGAATATGCAAACTCCATGCACACAGACCCGATGCGGGAATCAAACCAAGGACCTGGGGGTGCAAGCCGACAGTGCAAATCACTAAGGCAACGTGTCTCTATAGGGTGTAAATAAGTAATACATGTTCTTTAACATTAGGCCAGATTCATTAAAATACACAGTAATAGTGCGAAAGACTTCTTAGTGCTGGGATAAAAAATGAGATTGAGAACTTTTCACAGTTGAAATTAAAAACAGATTCCATCATTTTCAAACCTCAGGAATTGCCTAAGAAGAAACAATGCCATGATCTGAAAAGCCAGATTTGCATTTTTTTATATATTTTTTATATTTAAAATATAAATGTATAAAATGCAGTTGTTCACACAAAGATGCACGAGTAACAGCTAAACTAGTCATTTTTTTACTAGTCACCTAGTCATTTCATCATCCCTACACTACTCACACACATTTATGGAAAAAATATTTTTAAATTTACAATGATGTTAGTTTATGCAATTAATTTGAGCTGGTAAAAAACAAAGAGACTCAGTAAAAAAATATGTTTGTAACTTTGTAATAATGTGTGTACTTAATAAAATTTATTTCAAATGAATTTAAACCATAAAAGGTTATGGTAAATATTTGGCAATATTTTCTACTATTTAATCCCTTGAATTGAAGCTCCTCAAATACATATGTCCTTGGCAAGGCTTTTCCACATGGTTGGAGTATTTAAGGAGTTCCTGGGAGGTCAGCTATTCGTACTTTTGCAGGAATCCATAGTGTAATTAATAGTGTGCTTCAGTACAAACAGAGATATTGGGTGAAATAAAAGTTGTAGTGTATTACATGAAGTTTCCATAGAAACAGAGCACTTGAGTCAAAATGTAAAGACGTTGTAGGAGGTTGAACCAGTTGATATTTGAAATGTTACACTGCTTTATAAGGTAAAAGTCATTGTGAATTCAGTTCAGAAGTTTTTTTTTTTAAAGTGAGAGTTGAGCTCTTTTTCAATAAGTGTCCTCACTTCATTGCTTCCACAACAACATCCAGCACTGCAAACAGAGATGTCATTAATGTTGTGTTTACTGCTGCTGAAGACTTTACCCAGTGCAAGAGAAAACTTCATTCTGATGATATGAAGTGATTATTTTGGCACTGATGACACAATGGACAGTGATCAGATGAGTCTGAGAGGGATTACTCGATTTCATTTGTGGATTTATCATCTTTAATGAAGTACAACTAATGGTGTTGTTTTTTTCTTTAATAGCTTAGGTTAGAAATGTGGAGTGGGCAGATATTGATATAGCCTTTAAGCTTTTTTATGTTTGGGGAAAACAGACTGGTAGATTTTGATTTCTAATTAAATTATGCTTATAAAAGAAATGCATTTATTTCAGCACAAGGAAACGTCTAGGAAATTTCATAACGTTTTTGTTACAGATTAACAGATTATATGAAAATCTTATCCTCCATACATTGCTCAAATTTAACTGAACAAACTGATTTCTTACCTTGGTATATTTAGTTATTATAAAGGTCCTGGCACTGGACTATGTTTCGGAAGGTCCCAGGTTCAAATCTCATGACCACCACGTTGCCACTGTTGGGCCCTTAACCATCAACTGCTCAGATGTATAATGAGATAAAAATGTAAATCGCTCTGGATAAGGGCATCCTCAATGTTTTCAGACCTTCACTCCTCATCTAAGTGCGCTATTTCAGTGTCTATGTAAATGAGTCACAGCTAAGCCACACCCATCTATATAACAACTGAGCTGAGCAAAAAAGCTCATGGAGGATATCATTGTGTTCTTGAAAAACTTTGAAGACAGAGTAAATAAACAAAAAAAAAGTCAAGTTAAGCCAGCAATTTACTTTTCTTGAGATGTAATCACATGATTTATAATGCGATCAAACTCGCTGTTTTATGGACTATTTATCCCGGTTAAATATTTATTTATTTATTTAATTAAATAAATTGTGGTTCCGTTAGCTTACAATTTTTTTAGACAGTAAGCGTTATATACTGTACATGAGGCTGGTGTGTTTTTGCTTATCATTATATTGAGGGACTGACATTCCTGAGGCTAGCTTAGCTAACTTTAGGTTTCATGTTACTGCACTGTAGAGCAGTTAGCAAGCTAAATTTTCATAACCGTTCCTATCTTTTTCCCCACTTTGCCCTGACTTTTGCCCAGCAACAGCTTTCTACTTCACCCCTGCACACACAGCCAGTGCGAGCGCTTAGCTAATGAAAGTTTGAGAAAAACTTAGAACTGTTTAATAGTTAGCGGCACTTAAGTAGTCAGTAAGTTAAGGGATATAAAAATCTAATCTACGATAACACTTGGAGATGACCATTAGCGACTCTGAAGCCAAACTAACACAGACATTGGCTAACTTATTTGTATGAAAACTGAATTGAGTAAATACCTGGTTAGCTTAAAACATCACTCCAAACATGTAGTTACTCCTGAGAATGACAAAACCATTAAAATACTGTATCAAACCCTTTTAAATATGCAGCTTAAACCCATTATTAGAATACTAGAAACAGGATTTTACTCACTCTGGTGGTACAGTATATAGCCTACTTAATATATTTTATTTTGTTAAATTTATCATTGTTGTCTTTACAAGGCTTCTCTGGTTTCTTTAATCAGAGCTCTGCTGTGGAGGATTGGGTCAGAGGGCTGACAGCTGGCCTTTTGGATCTACTTAAGGAGCCTGAACAAGCTGAAGAAGTTGTAGTAGTCCTTGAGGGACTGTGTGTCTAGGCAGCAGTTTTAGGAGTGATGTTTGGTCAGATTGAATTCCAAAAGGACTGGACTGACACCTTTGTCAGTGCTCCAAATGATTATCACTAGAACTAGGTACACGTTGGGTCAACTAAACAGCAATGTGAAATATTTATTGTTTGGCCAGCAAATTTCTCTAAAAGTTGAGTAAACTTTTTTTTTTTTTTTTTTTTTTTTTTACAGTGTAATAGGTCCTAAGTGAAATTATAATTGAAAACTTTAGTAGTGCTGTGGGTTTCTTTTAACTAATTAATATGATCAGTGGGACAAGCGGAGATACCTGGAAAGCCTGAGCTTCAATAATCAAGATGCAAGTTGAGCTGAAACTTGCTAACCATTAATTAACAACAGACCATGTAAATAATTAAAAAAAAAGATGAAAACCTGTTTTTTTGTGCTTTTTTTTTTTAAATAGATTTTTTTTTTATTTTATGTATTGATTTTATACCACTCAGCTGTGGGAACATTATACATTATTGGATATTAATTTAATTCAATAAAAATTTATTCGTAAAGGGCCTTTAACAATGGTCATTGTCACAAAACAGTTTAAAAAAAAAAAAATGGAAATCTAACAATGTGTATAAACCAAAATGAGCAGATTGTCCATGATGAGCAAGCCAAAGACGAAGTGGAACCGTCCCTAGTCACCACATGCATTCCATTCCGACCACCTGGGGCCTTCATGTGACGAAATCCACAACATGAAGTGGGTATGAGTCAGACAGGTCAAGATGGCAAAGGGGGTCTGGATCACTGGCAGCTGGCTCAAGGGGGGCATGTGTAGAAAAAGAGAGAGAAAAAAAGAGAGATAGTTATGGACACAGTCATAATGTACTGTATAGAGTGAATGTATATTTAGTGCAGAGTGCATGCAAGGAGTCCGGCAGGCCTAACTATGACAGCTTAACTAAAAGAGAGAGCCAGGAGGAAACACAAACATGAGGGCTCCTTGGAATGTAGAGTAACCAATCACTTCGCCAAAGAGATTTTTCGCCTAGACTTAAACACTGAGTCTGAGTCCCAAACATTAATTGTAAGAAAAAGCTCTGCCCCCTGCTGTACAATAGTGCTCATAATATGCGGTACTGACAAGCAGCCTGCACCCATTAGACCAAATTCTTTTTATACCGGAATTAGATGATCACCAAGAATATGAATATTTAATCCTTTTTTTGTAATGCAATCCTTTTTTTTAATGTATTGTAAGATTAAATATGTACAGAACTATAAATGAGTGTGTGTGTGTGTGTGTGTATATATATATATATATATATATATATATATATATATATATATATATATATATATATATGTATATATACATACATACAGTGCATCCGGAAAGTATTCACAGTGCATCACCTTTTCCACATTTTGTTATGTCACAGCCTTATTATAAAATGGATTAAATTAATTTTTCCCTCGGAATTCTACACACAACACCCCATAATGACAACATGAAAAAAGTTTACTTAAGATTTTTAAACATGCATTAAAAATAAAAAAATTGAGAAAGCACATTTACATAAATATTCATAGCCTTTTCCATGAAGCTCAGAATTGAGCTCAGGCTCATTGTGTTTCCCCTGATCATTCTGTTTCCCCTGATCATCCTTGAGATGTTTCTGCAGCTTAATTGGAGTCCACCTGTGGTAAATTCAGTTGATTGGACATGATTTGGAAAGGCACACACCTGTCTATATAAGGTCCCACAGTTGACAGTTCATGTCAGAGCACAAACCAAGCATGAAGTCAAAGGAATTGTCTGTAGACCTACGAGACAGGATTGTCTTAAGGCACAAATCTGGGGAAGGTTACAGAAAAATTTCTGCTGGTTTGAAGGTCCTAATGAGCACAGTGACCTCCATCATCTGTAAGTGGAAGAAGTTCGAAACCACCAGGACTCTTCCTAGAGCTAGCCGGCCATCTAAACTGAGCGATCGGGGGAGAATGGCTTTAGTCAGGGAGGTGACCAAGAACCTGATGGTCACTCTGTCAGAGCTCCAGAGGTCCTCTGTGGAGAGAGGAGAACCTTCCAGAAGGACAACCATCTCTGCAGCAATCCACCAATCAGGCCTATATGGTAGAGTGGCCAGACGGAAGCCACTCCTTAGTAAAAGGCACATGGCAGCCCGCCTGGAGAAACAAAAATCTCAGGTCTGATGAGACTTTCTGGCCAGTCTACCATACAGTATATGCCTGATTGGTCAACTGTGGGACCTTATATAGACAGGTGTGTGCCTTTCCAAATCATGTCCAATCAACTGAATTAACTACAGGTGGACTTCAATTAAGCTGCAGAAACATCTCAAGGATGATCAGGGGGAAATAAAATTATATGGGGAAACAGGATGCGCCTGAGCTTAATTTTGAGCTTCATGGCAAAGGCTGTGAATACTTATGTACATGTGCTTTCTCAAAATGTTTAAAAAAATTTTTTAAACATTTTTAAAAATCTCAAGTAAACTTTTTTCATGTTGTCATTATGGGGTGTTGTGTGTAGAATTCTGAGGGAAAAAAATTAATTTAATGTTAGAATAAGACTGTGACATAACAAAATGTGGAAAAAGTGATGCACTGTATACTTTCTGGATGCACTGTATGTACATATACATAAAATGTATGTATATATATAAATAAAAAAAATTTCCCCACCATCCACCCCTACCCTTCACTCAGACTTGTTAACATAATTAAAAAATTGTTATTGGTATTGGCATCTCTTCAATTCCGATACGAACACAGTGCCCAAAATATCAGCTCTTAAAGACCATCTGACATGGTCTTAATTAGCACAGTTATATCCATTATGCATGATAATCTTTATTGATTTCACACATTGATAACTCCTTTTGCATTTCTCTGATGAAATGTTAGTCATCCCAGACTTGTAAACCTTACTTTAAAGTTGTAAACATCTTTAAGACTTTTATTCAATGTTGCAAATGAATGTGTGAACATTTTTTAAAATAATTATTCTGGATTGTAAAATAACCTATAATTGAAAGCCTTTAAGCCATAAATGGTTCTCCACTTTGATGGCTGAAATATTGATAAATGGTAAAATAACTTAAAAAATGTACCTGTATCAGTTTATATTGAGCAAAATCTTACATTTTCTCACTTTCTATGCATTGAGGGTGTTCAAATCAAACTAGGACTAGGGATAAAATCTCTCGTGAATGAAGGCGTAAAGACTGCAAACACAGTATGTTGATGAGACTCTTAGTCCTAGCAAAAAAGTGAAAACATGTGAATGGTGCAAATTATTTAAAGAATCCATGAACATTCAGCAAATGGACTCATCCTTGAAAATTGATGGATAACTCAGTGGAAACTGTACAAATAATCAGTCACCAACACCACTTGCACATTAAAGAAACTTGGCTAGGAGTTTATGCCACATCCCTCATGCAGTCCTGACCTCACGCCAAGCCATTTCCACATGTTAAAGGAGTTCCGTAGAGGCTAGGAAGCAGGCGGTTAGATCATAGCTCCAGCATATTGAGAAAACTTTCTACGTTGAAGGTATCCAAGCAATGAAACGCTAGAAGTGAAACACTGGGTTAAGTGCATTAGTGTAGCAGAGGGGTTATATAGAGAAGTAAAAGTAGCCTTTTACTCGTAATCTGCACAATTAAAAGTCCTGGTTTGACTTGAATGTCCTTTGTATTATTTGACTTTTTCTGCAAAATAGTCTTGTAAAACTGAGCCAGTTTACCAATTAAGATTATGTATGTGCAAAATTTATAGGAAGTATTTTTTTATTTTTCTCTCTTTGGCTTTCATGATGCCCTGTTAGAGCTAACGGAACAAAATGTGTGTTCCTACAAAAAAAAGAGAGAAAAGCAGCATAGCATGTGCGGTGTTGCATTTAGGTGTGACTGACAGGTAAGCCTGCTCACACTTGAGCTGAATTTCAAAGCTGAAGCATTATATCAGAATGAAAATACAGCTTCCTGCACATATTGTTAGACATCCCTAAACCACCAGGGCAAAAAAAGCAAGAAACAAAGAAGAACAACAACAACAAAAATCAATTTTCACATTGGCTGTTGAGCATTTGTGGAGTTTTAGGAGGCCTAATGAACATTTGGCAGCATTCTTTAAAATGTGTTAGATAATATACAGTAGTGATAGGAGTCAGTAACCGTTCCATAATTGATCATTGGTTTGAATAAATCGTTTAATGACCGATTAGTAATAGGTATACCTCTCAGAACAATGCTTAATTTATATTATGAAAAAAACAAAAAAAACAAGGTGCATTTAATAATAAGTACTGTATAATGTAACTTAAGTAAGCGGGGACTAATTCCGCACGGAATTGCATTCAAAAGTTGTTATCCTTCCAAGTTATGGTTTATTTAGTAAAATTGTACCTCTTTTCTTTCCTGGTTAACCCTAAGGCTATTTCAGGTTAGCCATACACAACCCTGTTGTAAGGAGCCACTGGTATCTCTATTATATGCATGCGTATTTCTAATTCACAGAAGTTTCCTCGGTGCATACATTTTTTTTTTTTTTAACAATTAAAATTGTTCAGAATTGATCACTTAAAAATACACAGAAATACACATGCCCTAAATCTCCTGGGATAGACTCTGGGCCTGCCTAACCCTCTATACAGGATTAAGCGGTATAGACTATGACTGAGTGAATGAACATATGGTGAATGAACAAAGCACACTTAGCTAGCAAATCAGAGACAAAAAAAACATTTTGGCAGGCAGAGGGTAAGTATATCTTGCAGTTTTTTTGTTTTACCCAATCACATTATGCAAATTGTGCCGGGGATCACCAACTAACTACAAATTGCAATTAAAAAACCACTGAAGTGTTAAAAAATGGCCAACAGACCTCTCAATAAGTGTAGGACTGAGGAAGAATTAGAAGGTTAATGACAAAGAAAATGTGTAAATAAATTAAGTTCTTCTTAACTAAAGACTCACGGCAAAACAAGTAAACGCTGCAGAGTATGGTTAACATGTCCTTTGATTGCAAACTGTTTTAATGGGAAAGCTGAATGAGCCTTACATCAAAGTAAAGAAAAACTCAGTTTAATGAATTTTGGTTCGCTGCAGTTTAGAAAGTAGAAAATAAGCATCATCAATTAGAAACCATTATCGCATAAACTTTAGTAGTAGACTACAAGTACTGTATGTTACGTTGTGTACATGTAGTGAAAAAATACCAAACTAATAGTTACTGTATACTGAGAGTATAATTTCAAGTTCATACTTAGTACCGATAAGTTTACTTCAAAGTCTGGTTGCATTCCACAATAAAACCTCAATATAAACTAACTGTGTACTTAAAGTTTGCAATAAACTAAAAAATGTCCCAATTTAATCCTAATAAGTCTTAAAATAGTACATTTACAAATATATCTACAACATTACATATACCTTGGAAATATACAGTATACTCAAGAAACTATGGTCTACTGCACGTCCAGCTGCAGCTAAATAGAGTTGATACCAACTTATCGTGTGTAACCCTGGATTACCAGCAGCTGTAGTGGCAGCTACTGTATTTTCTGTCCATTTTCTTATCACTATTAGATTTCCAGACCAAGGGGACCTAGCAGTTGATTAGTTGTTGGGAATCTCTTCCAGAGTCTAAAAATAGTATTCCTGGCAACTTAAAAGTGTCCAGCAAAATCTGCTTGTGTTGCACCAAGTTGAAGGATTCCAGTGGCCCCCTTTCTTCTAGCATTGTCTAAACGGGGCATGATCAGAATGTTTTCCTCCCTTTTCACTCCAAACCATGTCTACTGGACATAATCACATGGTAAATTTCATGCAAGTGCATGGCACCCTTTAAGACCATGTGAGTTAGGTTATGCATGATAAAGTTATGCTCTAGTGAGCACCATAGCAATTTAACCTTACCCTTGTTCTTAATGCAACAATGCAAACAAAGTTATGAATTAGATTCGAGGTTTTGTAACTGTACAAATGTCTGCATAATTTCATTTGTAGGTAGCACAATAGCTTAGTCGTTAGCTCTGTCCCCTTGCACCTTCAGGTCTTTAATTCCTGTCTAAGGGGGATTCCCATCTCTGTTTATGTGGAGTTTGCATGTTCTTCTTGTGCTTGGTAGGTTTCCTTTCACAGTCCAAAAACATGCAAATTAGGCTAATTGGCATTTTTAAAAGTATTTGTAGTGTGTGAGCCCTGCAATGGATTGGCACATTGTCCAGGATTTACCCCGCCTCGTGCCCAAAGTCTACATTTACAGTGGTGTGAAAAACTATTTGCCCCCTTCCTGATTTCTTATTCTCTTGCATGTTTGTCACACTTAAATGTTTCTGCTTATCAAAAACCGTTAATTATTAGGCAAAGATAACATAATTGAACACAAAATGCAGTTTTTAAATGAAGGTTTACGTTATTAAGGGAGAAAAAAAAAACCTCCAAATCTACATGGCCATGTGTGAAAAAGTGATTGGCCCCCTTGTTAAAAAATAACTTAACTGTGGTTTATCACACCTGAGTTCAATTTCTGTAGTCACCCCCAGGCCTGATTACTGCCACACCTGTTTCAATCAGGAAATCACTTAAGTAGGAGCTACCTGACACAGAGAAGTAGACCAAAAGCACCTCAAAAGCTACTGTAGACATCATGCCAAGATCCAAAGAAATTCAGGAACAACTGAGAATAAAAGTAATTGAGATCTATCAGTCTGGTAAAGGTTATAAAGCCAATTCTAAAGCTCTGGGACTCCAGCGAACCACAGTGAGAGCCATTATCCACAAATGGCAAAAACATGGAAAAGTGGTGAACCTTCCTAGGAGTAGCCGGCCAACCAAAATTACCCCAAGAGCGCAGAGACAACTCATCCGAGAGGCCACAAAAGACCCCAGGACAACATCTAAAGAACTGCAGGCTTCACTTGCCTCAATCAAGGTCAGTGTTCACGACTCCACCATAAGAAAGAGACTGGGTAAAAAAGGCCTGCATGGCAGATTTCCAAGGTGCAAACCACTTTTAAGCAAAAAGAACATTAGGGTTCGTCTCAATTTTGCTAAAAAAAAAACATCTCAATGATTGGCAAGACTTTTGTGAAAATACCTTGTGGACCGACGAGATGAAAGTTGAACTTTTTGGAAGGTGCGTGTCCCATTACATCTGGCGTAAAAGTAACAGAGCATTTCAGAAAAAGAACATCATACCAACAGTAAAATATGGTGGTGGTAGTGTGATGGTCTGGGGTTGTTTTGCTGCTTCAGGACCTGGAAGGCTTGCTGTGATAGATGGAACCATGAATTCTACTGTCTACCAAAAAATCCTGAAGGAGAATGTCCGGCCATCTGTTCGTCAACTCAAGCTGAAGCGATCTTGGGTGCTGCAGCAGGATAATGACCCAAAACACACGAGCAAATCCACCTCTGAATGGCTAAAGAAAAACAAAATGAAGACTTTGGAGTGGCCTAGTCAAAGTCCTGACCTGAATCCTATTGAGATGTTGTGGCATGACCTTAAAAAGGCAGTTCATGCTAGAAAACCCTCAAATAAAGCTGAATTACAACAATTCTGCAAAGATGAGTGGGTCAGAATTCCTCCAGAGCGCTGTAAAAGACTCGTTGCAAGTTATCGCAAACACTTGATTGCAGTTATTGCTGCTAAGGGTGGCCCAACCAGTTATTAGGTTCAGGGGGCAATTACTTTTTCACACAGGGCCATGTAGGTTTGGATTTTTTTTCTCCCTAAATAATAAACACCATCATTTAAAAACTGCATTTTGTGTTTTACTTGTGTTATCTTTGACTAATACTTAAATGTGTTTGATGATCAGAAACATTTTGTGTGACAAACATGCAAAAGAATAAGAAATCAGGAAGGGGGCAAATAGTTTTTCACACCACTGTAATAGGCTCCAGGCCCCCGTGACCCTGAACACAGGATAAAGCGGTATAGAAGATAAGGGAGTGAGAGTGTTTCGTTTGTCCATGAGTATACTTCCTATATAGTATAAGTGTACTTTAAGGGTTAACTTAAAGATATAATTATTAAACGACATGATGCATCATCCACAGACTCCAATGCTACTGTATCACCTAGATAGAAGTGTTTAGCGGTTGATAAATGAAAAAAAAGCAAGCTCAATGGTGTGAAGAGCCACCATTTAGCAAATGCTTTAGAAACTGGCTAATTTGCTGTCACTTGTTTTAAATTTCTACCTATTTCCTGTGAGATCAGTTGCAAGAACAACAGTAGGCTAAAATATTATTTTCAGTTTCATTGATTTCATTAACGGGCCAGCACTTTGATTGCAACTGCAGTTTAAACCGGAACCACTTATGCATGTTGTAAAAGATAAAAGACACACTTAAAGTAATTTAAACAGAAATTATCATCATATAATATTCAAGCCAATTCTCTGTCCTTTAAATACAGTAGAGGGGTGACTGTTGGCAGAGAACCGGCCCTGTTATGCTATGGTGTTTGGCAACTGTGCCACTGTGAGAGTCTCTCTTTTTCATAGTAGGTTGAAGTCTTTATTGTCAGACCATTTATCATTCTATTACTCCATTCTCTAATGGCTTTATGCTTGCTAATATCACAGATGTCCTACTCATAAGCAGGAATATCACTGATATCCAAACCTGTTAGAGTCATTTGCTCTATATGCAAGATCTTAGATCAAGATCAAAATTTCAAATTCTGTTTTTAGGATCAAAGTAAGACTGAGACATTAATCTGACATAACCTGCAACTATGACTTTCCATTACAGAATCAATGTAGTTCATCCATTGGAAGGACAAGCAATAAAATTACTAAAATTAATCTCTGTGACTTCAATCTACCTAAGCAAAATGGATAAACACTTTCGCCAAAAAGGAAATAAACAACTGACAAAATATGTCTAATGTCTACATATTATGCAAAATCAAAATAAGAGACAAACTTCCAAACTGATAGTGACCTATCCAGGTTGTACTATAATACAAATGAGCATGTGGATTGCTCTTTCACCCAAAGCCCACTGCCAGACCAAGACTCCAGCAGGCGGCACATAAAATTAAGCCAAAACTGCAAAAACAGTGATTTTTATGGCAGGTGGTCATAACATTTTTATGCATTTACTTGTTCATTTGATGTTCTTTAAAAATAGTATCTATTTTGGAGTAAAGACACATATGTTCCATTATTGAGGGATTATTTACTTTATAATAGACAAGGAACAAGCTTTGTACTCTATGCCTTGTGGAGTAAATGTTTGAAATGATATCTGTCCAGATTTATACTGATAACGAGGCTAAGTGCAAAACATGACAGTTTTTAAGCACAATCCATCTGACATTGGCAATTAGTACTGTATATTAAATATATATATAGACTATCATGCAAACTGTGTACAAAATGCATTTAAAAGCCAGCATGAAATTATGGAAAAGGCATTCTTTAAAGCCAGCTCCAGACTAAAGACAAAATCAAATTTTACTGACAAAGATATGTTACTAAATGAAAAGGAAAAACTGTAAAAAAATTATTGAAAAAAAATAAAAAAACTCGAACACTTCTTGGCCTATGGGAAACCAGGGGAGAAAAGGATTCAAGAGAGGCATTCTCCAAAAACTGTACAGGCACAGGATAGATCAAATAAAATGTTGGGCACAGAAGCGTAAACCATTTTAACAATTTTGACATGAAAAATCCATTTGACAAAGCTACTATCTAACTACACAGCTCATTTTTCAGGAATCAGTTTCTGTTATGGTCGTCAACATGTCTATTCTTATATGTTTTATACACTGAATGAGGTATGGATATCTGCTGTATACGTATAAGACACCTGAAATAAGAAAGAGGACAACATTTACTGAGGTATATAATTATATTATGCTATGCACATGCATAGGCTACTCAGAAGCCCTAAGAGTTTATTTCACCTAAAGATTGAGCCTTTTCAAGGGGCCTTTTTGTTATCCATATCCATTAGTTTTAATCATTATTTAAGGATAGTCAACATATAGTACACAAAAATACTACATGAATTTCTAAAGAACATCTTGTTACTTTTCAACGTTCACTCACTTTTACTAAAACATCACAAATTAGAGCACTCTCATGGTTTTAACTGAAAGGATAATTAACCACAATTTATTGAACAGGCATTTACCAAATGGAAAGTTTAATGGCTTCTAATTGGCAAACTGGGACTCAAAATGTCCATATGTTGAGAAATACAATAAAATGTGGAAAATCTCTTATTAAATGATATACTGTATTATTCCATCCATCCATCCATCCATCCATTCATCCATCTGGGAACCTTTGTAGTCCAAGTAATGACTGTGGAGGCCAGTAATGACCATTCTATTTATTCCCATTTTCACGACCATGGTAGGACCTCCGGTCAAAATTCACACACTGAGCAATTTGGGAACGATATTTAACCTAATCTGCAGGTCTTTGGACCAGAGGAAAAACAACAAGCATGTGGAGTAGCTGACCACGAAGCCAACATGCTGCCAATATTGTATTATTATTATTTTAATTAAATAATTATATACTTTTAATAAATGTAAAACACTAATTAAACCTACACATTGCTTTATACAATAAATTCCAGTTAGGGAGTTTAAACTCATGAAATCCAAACTTTAATATAGATGTCATTAGTTATACTTGCTATACAGTGTATAATTAAAAAAAATCTGGTCATAATATCTTGAACCATGGCTATCCACCAGGTGCAATGAGAAACACTTGGATACCACCTTGTGCATGTGTGAACCTTCACAGAAAGCTCACAAAGCACTTTTTATTGCACAAATTTATTGCACTTTTTATTGTTCAAATAACATTGAACTTTGGTGGTTATTCCAGGGTATTGCATAACAAATATGTAACAACTAAAGGTGGCAACAAAAATTTTTTTTATCTAATTTTATTTTTTATTTGTATAGCGCTTATCAAGGATCATTGTCACAAGCGCTATATAGAATGGCCTGGGTACCAACCTGCATATGCACATACTGTATATGCTCAGATATGAAGTATCATGCATATTATACAGTAGAGCAGCTATCTTTACATCGAATCCTCTCAGTCATTCTGAATGGCACTCCAATCCAGTCCTGGCACTACTCACTTTGAATTACTATGCTTCTAGTCAGCTGTGGACTCCTTGTTAAAGGGCTATTTAAGCAAGCCACAGCCACACACACACACACAGACACACACACACACACACACACACACTTACTTAATGAAGTCTAAACATTGTTTATTGTTGTGCATCACCGTGCCTTGTATTCTGACTTTCATTCACGGGCCGTTGCATCCTGTCTCAGTAGGCTGTCTGGTTTTGCTAGGGAGAACCACAGATGGCAATGAGTTGACTTGATGGGATCTACAATACCTGCACTGCCAAATTTGTCTATGCTTGAGTACAATGCATACCTATTATTATGTGTACAGAGGAACCACTGCATTATTTTCGAGTCCCAGTAGGGGAGGTGCTCTCAGAGAAGCTATAAACGGGCCCACGTTCAAGAAAAAAAGACCCATCTGCCTCGATTATTGGTGTATCAGACTGACTTGAATTTGTCCAAATAGGCTTGCATATAACAATGTTTCAGGATCAGTACAATGTGTTCTGGTTTCATTCCATGGGGCCATATTTCAGCACCATACTGCCCCAGCCAGCAATGAAGCCTTCCATGTTTTCTTTCTTCTCCAAGTGAACGTTGCTGTAATCAATTTCCAAAAGTCTCTTTATTCTAGCAAGGTCCAGGCTACCATTGCTGTAGCTGCTGTTACCAATTCTAGCATCCTCAGCAGGAGCCAGTACTACACATATCAGCTTGGCAGATTCAGAGTAGCTACTGGAAGTATGTTGAGTTCACAGGTTGGCTAGTTGGCAGGTTGGCTAGTGTGGCCACATATTGAGTTCACAGGTTGGCTAGTAATCTCAATGACTCCAGATCCATGCTGATTCACTGGTTGGTTTGAGTGTCGAATAGAAGAAATCGAATGTCATTATACAGTATGTGTGAGGATGGTGGAAGTGGTTCTGATGGCATGCTCCCTTGATGCTTTAGTATATTCTTAAGAATCTCATGATTCTACAGTAAGTAGACACAAAGGCATGTGACCTTGATGTAGAAATCAATGGCTTTAATTAGGGAACCTAAAAGGGTATCTGTTTTCTGGGGTCACATCAAATTTAGTGTTCAGATCCTCTTGCATGGAGTAATTCTGTGGTGGCAAAACATGAAGTACATTTGACAATCCCAGTGTACAGAAAGGGAAATACATTTATTAGGAACTATTAGAACACATTTTTCTTGTTTTGAACTGTATGCTAGCTTGTAATTATTTTTTTTTTTCTGGGACAAAGCTATAACTTTGCTGATGTTTGACTAGATCCCGAGTCTTGCTTAAAGGCTTGCTGACTGTCAGTGTCTAAGGTTTACCCAATTTAACTAAACAATGTCTGCTGCAACATTGTTAATGCAATGTGTGAATGGGGTTGTGATGTGCAGTGGACTGGCACCTAGAGTATACATTCACTTTCACTTCCTAAGCATATTAGTGATTAATGTTAATGCTCATTAACCTCCTGAGATCTGGACTATATTGTTGTTTAACTAATGGTCTTTGTATGAGGATAGTACTAGGCAGTGTAGCTGGGAGAAAATGTCGTATGAGGACATTCAGGTCTCAAGAGGTTAAAGCGTTATTTTGTGAAATGAAAAATCATTGGGAAATGTTTTTTCAAATCTTTTGATGAGTTTAGAAGATCACTGAATATTTGGCCCCTTTGTTTGCTTCAAAGTAACATTTGTGTTTTGTAGTTAAAAGGCAGGAAATGGCATTAACCTCTACAATCAGGATCCATTGAATTCAACAATTTGCACCAACAATTTTGGCCAGGTTTGTGCAAAGGAACTTGCAATTATCATTTTCATAAACTGACCTGTGTACTTTATTAAATGACCCCATATCGAATATCCAGGCTAAAATCAACATTCTTAGATAAACCTCATGAACTTAGACATGCAGGGTGTAAATGCAGAAGTATGACATTTATTTAAAACAAAACAAACAAACAAACAAAAAAAAACTAGGTACCAAAACAGGAAACGACCAGACAGGAAATAAAGAGGCTAGACGAACAGATTGGGAAACCAAACAGATGCAAGACAAAGACACTGCAGAAATCAAGCACATAAACAAAGTCACTAATCAATAAGCTAAACTGAACACACCTGTGAAGCAACTGTGGAGACTAAGATACAATATAAACACAAAAAACAGAATTGGCCATGAGCACAGATTGCCCCTCCAGGGGTTCCTAGCTCAATAACTTCCCAAACTCCCTCTAACCGTTAAAAATAAATCACAAAGATATCCCATTTTCAAAACCTATTTTTTTTGTTGTTGTTATATTGCTTTCTTTTTTGGACATGTACTACATGGCACAGTAGGTACTGCTTTTATACACTACCAGTCAAATTTTTTACACACACAATTCTAATAAAATAACAACTGACTGTTGTTGTTACTTAATTATCTAATGCTGTATGTGTTATTTCGTAGTTTTGAAATTTCCTGTTTTGTTCTAGAATGTAAAAAAAAAATGAAATCACAAAATGAAAAACACTGAATTTAAAGTTTATATTCTTTGGTTTATGTATGCAGTATTACAATTATGATATTATTATTATTATTATTATTATTACTAATATTATTATTTATTTATTTATTTATTTATTTATTTTTCTTTAACATTTGACCCTCAGGAATGCTTAATATTAAAAATGGAGAATGCATTGGAATACTGTAACAGCCTGCAGTGGCAATATGAGAAAACAAAGTTATTAAAGATGAATTCAAGTTGTAGGCATGATCTGAAATTATTATCACAGCAAACCCTTTACCAGATAAAATATTATCCATGGTATTAATATTAAATAAACTGCATTTAGACACAATGGGAATCCTAGTGCTCTCCTATTAGAAATTGCACTTCTGTAAAAGTAAATGTAAACATACCATTTAACATTGTATTTTTCATGTATGACTTTTTAAACTGGGCTTTTTTTTCCAGCTGTGGCAATAGCATGATGTCTCTTCTATCTTTTTTTTTTTTAATATCTGTCTATCTCGTCCCTCTCCAAATGTGCGGTGTAAGCTTAAAAGCCATATCATGCTTGCCTTTTCTCTAAGGACATCACAGTCCTTGTTGGCTTTTCTTTTCCTTTTTAATGCGTACGGAGCGTGGTATGCTATTTTCTCTACTGAAAGGCTCTGCACTCAGGGCAATGTTATCTCTCTCTGATGCTCACAATTCAGGCCGCAGTTAACTCCCACCATAGTGGAAAGGCATTCTGATTTAATCAAAATGTGACAGACCTGCGCCATCAGCTTTTTCAATCACTCTCTTTTTTCACTCATAGGGCATGCAGATGTACGAGATAAAAGCCAACATTTTGCTCTGCTTCTAAAATAAATGTTAGTTGTGATCTAAAAAATACATGTCAGAAAGGAGGAAATGCTTCCCTCGTTTTTTTTAAAAGCAAGGCATTGGAGATGGTTCATGCTTGCTTTTCAAATCCAGTAGGTAGACTGCTAATCGAAAACCTTAGGGGTTTGAATGGTTGATTAGATTTTATACACATACTGTACTGTATGTCCCTCTTTCTCCATGAGTCAAAAGCAGTGAAAGTGGTGATTCTGTAATCAGTCTACTTCAGTTTCTTCATTAACCTTTTTGGATTTTTTTTTTTCATAGCATGAAAAGTCTTAAATATGGAAATATTTTATAATGAACAGAAACTGTGTTCAGATCAAGACATACAGGTTAGTTTTGTGGTACAGCCAATCAAGTGCAGGTGAAATGTATAAAATTTCACATTTTGGCAAAAAGTAAGACAAAGTATTGCCCAGATTCTTTAAAATAATTGAGAAAGCTTTGATCCTAATCATTGTTATGAAGCACTTTAATTAACACTTTTCAAGCTGGTTACTTCAGTTTTAATAAAAACATGTTTTTTTTTCCTTAATTTCTTTTTATTAATTTGTTCATTTTTAGGGATAACACAGAAATTCTGGTGTCAACATGGGGCTAAGAGTTTCCTCTTTCTTAGTACATAACATCTTCATTTAATTAAATATTCTTAAAATAGGATTTTAACAAACAGATTTTGTAAAAATAAATAAATAAATCTCGCACTGGGCGTATCTCATCAATCGAACAAAATTATAGTGATAAACTTGGTATCAAAAATGAAACATTTTGAAACAGAAATCTTTAAAACATACACAATTCACATCCCCCCAAAATGCTCCTTAATAAATGTTTTGTTCTGCTAGAAAAAAAAATTAATAAATTTGATAGCTTTTAGGAATGATTCTGATTGAGACTAGTTGGATGAAGGACTAAAATAAAGGAACAAATAAAGTTTCTGCAGTGACGCAGGGCACATTTACAGCACATATTCTTGGTAATTGAATGTTCCCTATGGCAGTGATTTAAATTAGGCTACGAGTTTGTTTATATTTTGGGGAACAGATTTAAATAAATTCTTAGGAAACATTAAATTAGAAAATGTTCCTCTAGTTGAGACTGAAGCACTGAAGTAGCTAAGGTTGAGAAACTGTCAGAGCCAAAATCCACACACCATGCACGCACGCGCACACACACACACACACACACACACACACACACACACCATGCACGCACACACGCACACACGCACAGTGCTGGCATTTCTTCTTTTGCCCAAAGCTGCTTGGCAAACCAACCTCCAAAAATACTCCTTTAATTAAACCCATTCAAAAAGCTGTGTCCCCAAACTTTTGACAGACAGTTTAAATAGCAGTTGTAAGATCCTCATAAATACCCTTGTGTGATGTATCTCTCGATTTAATGTGTTGCATTAGGGTCCCTTGGAGTAAGACTTATGCATTTTTAATTACTCCTGTGCCACCGCACAATTAAAAGAAGTTGCGCTATTAAGAATCTCCTTGTATATTGATAATTACAACTAAATGGCAACTGCCTTTTGATGGGCTAGTGAAGCTGAGAGTGGAAGGGGTTGTCAAGTCATTGTTTAGTAATTGCCTGATTGACAGGTCTTTGCCTGCTCTATAAGTTGGTAATTAGACTTCTATTTGTTTATTCTGAGAAAAAAAAAAAATCCTCCCACGTGTGGTTGAAATGCTTGTAATTTCTAGTCATTAGCATTGAGGCATTCTTTTCATGCAGCTTAGTGGTGAATTATTTATCTAGCTAACTACAATACATATTTAATTTCCTCATGATTGTTTGTTGAGACTTTGAAGAAGGCTTTATATGCATGTTGGGATAACCCGAACAAATATGTAGATTATAAAACATGAAGAGTGATGCTCGATAGAATTTGTTTACAATGAGTGAATGGCTAATATGTGTTCAGATTCTAATGGCTAATGGGTGTTACATTGCATAAAATAAATCATCCTGAATAGCTACTTGTTTAACCGATTCAAAAATATGAAAAGATTTATAGAAAACCAAAAAGTGCTGTCATTTACTCTATATTCTGTAATTAATTAATTAATTAATTGATTGATTAATTGATTGATTGATTGATTGATTGTTTGATTGATTGATTGATTGATTGATTCATTCATTTCTGAGAGTGGGTTGTGGGTTATTCAGCTATACAACCTATCATATCGTGCATGAATTACTCCAGGGAACAATATCCAAAAATGCCGTAACATTATATTTTTATAAATAAATAAACCTCTTAACGAATTTTCCTGGGTATTCAGTAAAAAGTTTAAACAACCAAGCATACAGTTTATTTATTTTTTTATTATTTTATGCCTTATTATACAATAATAAATAATACCTATGAAAGCATTCAATAATTCGGTAAACATGATAATATACTTTCTATATAAATTTCTTGATAGTAAATAAAAATTTAAGCTTCATGCCTGGCTCTAGGCTTGTATATGCAAAAAATACCTGATATTATCACTTGCTGTTGTTGTTATCATTATTGTGTTGGTTGTGATGGTGTGACCAGTGGCTTATTGGTTAGCACTGTGGCCTTGCACCTCCTGGGTCCGGCTTCGATTCCTGCCTTGTTGTGCATGATGTTTGCATTTTTTCCCTGTGCTTGAAGGGTTTCCTCCTGGTACTCCGGTTTCCTCCCACAGTCCAAAGACAAGGCATTTCTAACTGTGTAAATGACCACATGTGTGAATGTTCACCGGAGGTCCTAGCATAGTAGTAATCACCACTGGCCTTCACTGTGCCTCATTGGATTCTTATTATTGTGTGCCATATCAGTGCTAGAACTATTGTTGCCTACAAACATGGCCAGTGCCACCAAAAAGACGTGCCACTTTTAGAGTCACTACCATTCTTATCAATGATTGCTGGACCTGGACAATGCTCTATATACAGTACAGGAAAAGAAATGTAGATGTTTCACGTCTCTTTAAAATGGACAAATGCAGAAATTAAGTCGAAATTGTTTTGGATATATAATTTTTAATTTTGTGTGATTTCACAAAAAGCTATAAATCCACACAATGGCTAAATCAGCCTGCGGTGGTCTTTTTTGTGATTTAGGTTTGCAATTTAGTTTGAATATTATAAGTAAATGAATTTGAATATTATAAGTAATACAAAAACTTCTACAATACTAGTTTCAGTTTTATTTCATTTGAAGACAGCTCATTATCATAGAACAGGTATGAACTGCTGAAAGTCCGGTCATGCATCTACTCACCATCTGTCATCCTTTATGGTTCATACAGTAACATTACGGTAATAGTGGATAGAACAGAAAAACGTCTCACACACATATATACAATTCATGCATTTCATGTCTCTTTAACAAAAAGTGCTTGTGTGGCTTCATAGTGTCATGCCAGCCTGCTGCTTTAAACAGAAAGTATATTTGCTTCATTGAGCACAGATAAAACAACAACAACAACAACAACAACGCAATGCCACTAGCATGTTTGTATCGTGGTTTGTTTTAAAACTCTTCAAATAAAGCTTTTCTGTACTGGCCATGTGACACTTGTCTTAAAAAAAAAAGTGATAAGTCTTCGAGATATGTTTAAGCTACTACTTTTTAGTTGCGTGCATGGGTCCAGGAGAAAACCAAATGTGCTTCCAAATAGACCCTTTCTGCTTTTTAAAAATAGTGCAAAAAAAAACAAACAACATCTAATGAGTACAGGGAATAAGCAAGCTGATTTGAGATTGTAATAACCACTATTCCAAGCATGAAGAGCAGAAAATAAACTCAGAATCCTTGTAGATCCTTGACCTGGGTGGGCTCCAAGAGCAGACAACCACAATACTTTCACTTTTGCAAGCCAAGAACATGAACATGGGATTATACAGATTGCCTTGACCTGTATCTGCATAGCTTTGTGTAGAAAACATTTACTTCGATATTGTGCTTAAGTAGAGTTTTCACATAACTCCTTAAGTAGTTGCATTAGTGGAAACTTTTTTATTCTTACATCAACTTTACCTTTACTCTAAAAGATGGTCTCACATTCCCCTTTGGAATACTCTGGTACACAGAGGAGTTCATGGTCTACTTAGCGACTGTAAGGTGCCCAGGTCTTGTGGCTTAAAAAACAAGCCCAAATCATCACCCCTGTACTGCCATGCTTGACAGTGAGTCTGAGGTGTTTCTGCTGAAACGCTGTTTGGTTTTCACCAAACATGGTGCTGTGCATTAAAACCAAACAACTTTACTTTGGTCTCATCCGTCCAAGGTTCCAAAAGCTTTGTGGTTTGCAAATCTCAGTTATGCTTCTATGTTCTTTTTAGACAGAAGAGCCTGTCTCCTGCCAACCATTTAAAACAAAACTGTACTTGTTCAGTCTTTTTATATTTGTGCCGTCATGGTTTTTAACCTTTTACTATGCTCAGTGAGGACTGTAGAGTCTGAGATGTACCTCTTGTGTTTTTTTTGTTTTTTTTGTAATTCACTGAGCATCCACTCCTGGAAAGATTGGCAGCTGTTTTTAATGTTTTCCACTTGTAAATCTTTCTTACTGTAGAACGTTGAACTCCGAATAGTTTTATAACCATATCCAGATTGATATGCACGACCATGCTTATGTCTTTTACACACCAAAATGTTTGCTTTTATAAATGTCTGCACCCCTGCAAATGATCAGTTAATCAAAGGCTGATGATTTTTTGTTTGGCTTCATTTTTTTGTTAATTAAATAATGGCACTGTGAAAAAAAAATGCTGTTAGCTCATTTGCTGTTTGTATTCGCCTAATACGGAGACCTGCTATGATCAGATGACTTTTATTATGTTTTTACACGAAAAATATAGAATTAAAAGAAGAGACGCTAACTTTAAAACATAACTGTATGTATGATTTGAACCGACAATATCACCATCGGCTGAGTATTATATGTAATTAAATAATTTGCCTTCCCTCCATAAAACGCCCCTTCATGTAGCAGGTGTGTGAAATCAGGAGTGGGAATGAAACTGTTTTACTATAATGTTTTACTCAAGTACAGGATTTGTGTACTTCATCCATCACTGATTTTATGCATTTAATGAAGATTTAATTATTTGCCACATGTACCTTACAGCATAGTTAAATGTTTATTTATTTATTTTTACATATCCCAATTAGGAAGCTGTAATGCAGTAATGTATGTTCACTCTATAACATTATTTATATCTTACAAGCATATGAGATGAAAACAACCAGAATTTTATATTCCAGTCCACTGCTGCAGCTCCAGCATTTGACCCTAGTTGTCTGCTCACATTTCTGCCATGATCATTTCTGATTTACTCACAAAGGAAATTATTTGAGTCATACCCTGCTGAGCACCTGCCAGGGTACAATGCTACTTTGATTTCCTCAAATATACTGCGTAGAAAATTGATTTTGGAACAAGTCAGATCGCCAAGGGAAAATGTTATTTCCTAAAAATGTGTGTGTGTGATCTGTGACCCTGTATCCCTGTGTTAGAATGTCAAGCCTCTGCTCTGAGCTTTGTCATGGGACGCACGCAGATAAAACCCATCTTGAGTAAAGGATAATGGTGCTTAATGAGGAAACACATCAACAAACCCCCACCTTCATGTAAGAACACACCCAGAGGAAGGGAAAGTGAGCACAATGCACACTTTCAAGGTGCTTCAAAAGGACACTCGAACAGCTGCAGAAGTGCGTACGCTACTAGTGACAAAGACACCTCTCCCCGCAGTTCTGATTGTTCAAATGAATATTTAATTACCAGTAGCATAATTACTCTGCCCAGCTGTGGGCGGTCTACTCAAGGAGGAATTGTGCTCCTTAATTGGAACAATCCTGAGGAGTAAAAATATCTCTATGTTGGAAAGCCAGGGAGAAGTTAAAAAAAATATGACTTGTAAAGGGCAAAGTTGCTTCATGCTTTTTAATTATGCATTACTCTTATGTAAAGCTTAACATCTGTATAAGCTTTCTTATATATATTTTGTATATGCTCTTATATGCGGTGAAATGATTGAAAGCATGTTTTATTGCCCAGTAATGAAAAGCTCATAAAAACACCGTTCCAGGCACAATTATGGAAAAGTGCGTGTGTATACACATATTTCTGTATTCATATACTGTATATGGGGGCAAAGGTGGTGGCTTAGGTGGTTAAGATGTTGGACTGCTGACCAGACACTGCTGGGCTGCCACTGTTGGACCCTTGAGCAAGATCCTTCACCCCCCAAGTGCTCAGATACAATTGTGTGTCGAGCTGGCAACCAAACCCGGTAAATAACTGCCACGGAAATGCCACATCTGTCGCCTGATGTGCAGAAGCATCCAAGTGTATATACTGTATACACTGTGCGTTATATATATATATATATATATATATATATATATATATATATATATATATATATATATATATGTTTATGTTTGTGTGTCCTCACAAGGTTAACAATATCTGACAAAGTCTTCACCCTGTCTCAACTAGAAAAACTGTTTTGTATCTTGCAAAAAGAAAAAAAAAAAAAAAAACTCGCAACAAAGCTCAAATGCCTAACCAGTTTCTTCTGGTTACTGAAATTAAGGTTAGAGTCAGATTTGGGGTAAAGTCATAGCATTACAGTAATTACCTGCATTCACAATCCTCAAAAGGAACATCCTCAGGAGGATAACAAGACAAATGAACCTGTACGTGTGTTTGTGTGTGAAACAGCCCGTAAAAGGAAGAGACCCACTGAAACGGCTTTTTTATATTCATTAGACAAACTAATCTGAAAATAATGCTCATAATTTGTATTAGTCCACTATTAATATCCATTTCAAACTTTATAATTAATTTTTACGCGAACAGAAAATAAGGATTAGATCTCAGGAAGTCCAGCTTGGTTTAAGTGGTCTGCTCACCTGGAGCATCTGTGTGTGTCTGTGTGTGGGTCTGTGGAGGCTTTGAGCTATGTGACCTGCTAAACGAAGTGAATCCTCCACTGATTGATGACTTTCATTTGCACTGGTTCATATGTTGTGTTCTGCTGCCCCCTGGGCCCAGCCACCTTCTGAGCTTCTTTGAAGCTTGCACACTGTAATTAAGGATTTCTCTTTCTCCTCTGTCGCTCACACACACACACACACACACACACACACACTCAACAGTATAGCTCTACATAAAGTTGTTTCTGCACCAGCTGTTCGGCCAAACAACTTGCCCATTGTTGTCCAGACTCTGTTTTGTGACTAATTAGCAACAGATGGACATGTGCTGTTCTTACAATCCTACATTATGTCATTAATTATGAATATAAAATATAAAATACACTCAACAGAATACCATGGGATTAAAGACAGGGTAAATACAGACTCATCTTTCCATCTTAATAAAATATGAACATATTAAACATTTAAATGTTTATTTAAAGCACGTTTCTAGATTTGCGTTGACTGTACTAGGCTGTAGTTTCAAATGAATTGGAAATCCAATCCAATCCAAAGCCATGATGCTGACACACTAATTGTGTACAATGTACAAGAGGCATTCAAGTCAAACCAGGTAAATGTGGAACACTAATTGGCATTTACAGAAGATTTGAAGCATGGTAAAGTATTTGAAGAAAACCTGTATATCCGTTAATGACAATCCTGTTCAAGGTGACTTGGAGCTCAGTGCAGTCGTTCACATGGACATTTAACAAGTGTTACCCGCCACATGCCCCCGGACAGTCCTGACCTCGCTCCAAGCTATTTCCACATGTTTGCGCCATTAAGGAAGTTCCTGGGAGGCCGGCATTTTAGCAAAGCAGGTGATCATGGCTCCGGGGTCATGAGAAACCTTTCTCCGTTGATGGTGTTCAAGCACAACACTGGGATAAGTGCAATAGTATAGCAGGGGATTATATAGAGGAATAAAAGGAGTTTTTACTCTCATAACTGTATGTTATTTAGGAAAAGTCCTTTTTTAATGCAACGTCCCTTATATAATATTTACACAATAAGCTTTATGTTCTGTTTTTGGTAGAACCAAAAAAGTTATAACCAATTCCCACCCATCTCTTTAATTGGTTAACAAATACATATTTATAATGTTTTCTTACAATATTGAATGATTTACTGACTAAAAAAAAACCCCACACTAAAGTAAGGCAATTTTGTACAAGTCAAAAGAATAGCAGTGTATTTATAGCCTTTTCCTGCTTTTAATTAGTTGGTTCATTTATGAAGCTATGCAAAGGTTGGCTGATTCATTTCTTATGTCCAGCTTTAATGGGCACCTATTATGCACAATTCATATTTATAATTTTTTTTAGTTATGTATACCATAAAGGGTCTCCTGTCTGCAGAAAAATAAATCCTTGGTGTCTTTTTTTCCCATTTCGTGACTTACTGTTCTATAGCTCTTAGTTGTTTTTTATCTTTTATATCACTAAATACTAAAGATATTATTGTGAATTAACATTTTTTAATATTTTGTCCTGTGGGAAAAGTTGAAAATACTTAAAAAGGTCCCAAAAATGGCATTCTGGGTCCCTGCCTTCTAAAAATAAACTTATGCAAAGAGCATTCAGGGGCAGTTAGAGCAACAGACACTGAAACAAAGCATTTTAAAAACCAGTGAAATAGAAAGAAAATCAGGCATGCATGATGTGAGTTTTATTTCAGCTGGAAAATGAACAGCTACAATTTGGAGATGCCCAAGGCTATTATTATTATTATTATTATTATTATTATTCCATCCATCCATCCATCCATCCATCTAGGAACCTCTGTAGTCCAACTAGGATTGTGAAGGCCAGTGGTGTCCATTGTGTTTATTCCAATTTGTATGACTATGGTATATATTCATACAATATTCACACACACGTTTACACACTACATGTAATTTGGAAACGCCAGTTAGCCTAATCTGCATGTTTTTGTACTGTGGGAGGAAACTGGAGAACTTAGAGGAAACCCATCAAGCATGGGGAGATGCGGGAATCGAACTCAGGACCTGGAGGTGCAAGTGATTTTTAACCACTAAGCCACTGTGCCGTCATTATGATTTATACTTTTTAATAATAATAATAATAATAATAATAATAATAATAATATATATAATGTTTAAGTTCCTTGAGGAAATCCTATAGGTTAAATACACTGAGCTCCAGCTCCTTTAGTTTTTATCTCTCTTAAGTGCTTCACCTGACTGATTCCTTGCTTCTCACATTAACATGTTTCTCTAAGACAAATGATACCATTCAATCACATTTTTCAGTTCTTTTTCCTTTTCTTTCCTTTTTCCTTTAAACTGCTGCTCATGATGCATCACAGGGCACCATAAAACACTTTGCTCTATCTGCCCTCTTCGGCATACGTGAGGTTCCAGATGTCTGCAATTAGCTTCTGTTGCTGTGATCGACGGGAGAAGAAAGTATGCCATCCCTCCCACCCTGACATCACAGCCAATTTGGCTGTCTTAGCTCCAGGCTATGGCTGGCTGCACTATTACTGAGATTCGAACTCTAGATGATCGGATGAGCTCTTTTCTGCTAATCGATTAATTAATTATCCTGGTCTTACAAAGTCTGCCAATATTAAATCATGTTTTAATTGCTTGGCTGTTTAAAAAAAAAAAAGTGCATGTAATGATCTTAAACTAGTGTCACTGATATCATTTATTCGAGTCGACGAAGGATTTATTTACACATCTAATAGCTGAAAATAGAATTTTTACACTTCTATAGCACTGATTCTGTAGCAAATGAGTAAGTAACTACATAACATGTCAGTTCACATTACAATGACTCTGATGTGTGAATGTGCAATGGACTGGCAACCCATCCATGATGTATTCCCATTTTAAACCCTGCGTTTGATGATAAGTTCCTGAGATAAAGCAGTTACTACAAGTGACCCTCCCAATAATTGAGCTGCGATATATTTCTTTCTTTGCGGACTTTTCTTTCAATTTTATAGACAACTTATGAATGTTAAGGCAGACACGATTGCATTATATGTGCCATTTAATGACCATACTATATGTGAAATAATAATTTTAATCATTGTTTATTTATGGATTATGTCGGTCATCATCATGAAATCTTGTGGTCTCTCACAAGTTTCGAGAGAGTTGCAAAAGTGGATTGTTCTTTTGATTGAAGGTTCTTAATATTCAAAACATGCAGCTGATACCATCTGCTCATCAAAATTTAAAATAGTTTCTCTGCCAATTACGCTCACGCAGGCGCCAAAACAGATTTAGAGCCTTTATTATTTTGTACGTTCTTAGCCAAGTTTGCAGGTGACCTTCGATAGGGAATGTTTTATGAATATGCATACATACTTTTATTTCTTTACACATGCGCACACACACGGAGACAAGCATTCATCTATCACCCTTTTTTACAGTATGTTTTATGTGTGTATGGCAGCACGACAAACTTAGATTGATGTATAGGCCAATGTTTAAGCCAGTGTGATTATGATAATGGCAATCTATGCTCAGTAAATATAAACAAATGTAAACAAAGACATTATTTAAATGGTTTGAACAGAACATCATCTATTCTTAAAAGAAAAAAAAAGGAAAAAAAAATGCTTGGTAGGTCTTTTAAGAATTCATGCTGTAGTTAATGTGAAACGACATTTTCTTACATAAGCCTTTGATGTCTTTCTCCTATCATATACATACAAGTGTCTGTGTCAAAACCCTGTTGCTTTTTATCATCGTTACTGGATTTAATATGGATGCCAGCTTTACTGCACAGATTTCCTGAGCCGGAAATGTAGTCTTGTTAAATGAAAAATGACATTTGTCAGCTCTATTTTTACGAACACTGAGGAGATGCCTAACACGGCGCATTATTTATAGGAGACGATGATACAGTATTCGTAGGTGGGCTTACTATTGAAAATTACTGGCACATAACTAAAAAGGCTTTATATACACCCCGGTATCTATCTGTCCTTTACCCTGCTTCTCTCTCAAACACACACACTTACAGTAGCAGCAACGATATTTAAAAGTGCGTGATAAACAAGTGTAGCTTTGTAATTTGTCACAAATCTTATTTGCAGTTGCTTGGCTTGCTTTTTAAATTGTCTTTAAAATCTCCTTGGGCTTTTGTAAAGGTACCAAAAGTTATCAGTAACAGCTGATAGTTACAAATAGCCTCCATGTGCTGTAGCGCTTGTTACCACCGTGCAAGATCAACAATAAGCATTGTTATTGCTGTGAGAATATCTCCAAAATGGCAACTAGAGTAGAAGGTTGCAACACTTGTATGGTTTATATCTTTATTATTTTACTTCCAACATTTCATTCGATGCATTGTAATCTGCATGGTAAAGTCGCTATTGCGACAGCACAATGGTGTAGTATGGTGTAGTAGTAATGCATGGTGGCATATTGGTTATCTCTGTGGCACCATGCCTCAAGGGTGGAGTCTCTGACCTTGTTGCTTGTTCTTCCTGTGCTTGGTGGTTTCCCCCATTTCCATCCAACAGTTCAAAGACATGCAGATTTGCTATGTCTAATTGGCATTTCTAAAGTGCCTGTAGTGTGAGTGTGTGTACTTGTGCACTGCAATTAATTGGCACCCAACCAGTGTGTACTCCGCCTTGTGCCCCAAGTCCCCTCTGATTAGGTCCAGGCCCCCAATGCTGTACAAGATAAGTGGTATAAAGAATGATTGGGAGAGTGAGTGAGTAGTATTATATCACAATGCGAAATATGACATCTATTGTATATGTGTATATAGACAGTGTAGTTTGGAGAAAATGTCATATCCTTGTTTGAGGACATTCGGGATCCCAAGAGGTGAAGGAATTGTAGATTAGTTTGACTAAATTTAAAATGTCAGTTATTGCAGTGTATTGTTAATTTAACCATTTGTGCATCTGTTGAACTAATGGAGGTCATGCACACAATAATTGTGAAGGCTGTCGATGAATTTTGTTTGAGTTTTTAAAAATTATCTAACATATGATTTTTTTTTAATGTTGTTAAAGTTCATTGCTATTATTGAAAAGTACATAAGTGGTTCTACGCCTCATTAGGTACTCATACAATTGCATCTCCAGTTTCATCTTGAGGTTTGGTTTCTCTTTATGTCTCTTTTATCCACATACTACCACCAAGAAAAATATCAGTAGGTGAAGTGGCTAGAATAAATTGCCCCTAGACATGAATTTCTGAGTGCATGGTGCCCTGTAATGGACTGGTTTCCCATTAGGGTGTATTCCTGTCTTACACCTAATGTACTGGAATAGAATCCAGATCCACAGAAAATAAAGGAACAATATGTAAATATCTCGTATAACTTGTTTTTGCTCAAAAGAGAAAAGAAAATCCATGTTGGTGGTAAAAGCTCTAATTAGTAAGAACTTAATGATCAACATTAGCTCATGTGGCCTTTAAGTCAAGATGAAGTTTATTACATAAGTCTTTTTAAAGTGCCATAAAACTCACAAGACCGACCTTGCTACAGCAATCCTAATTCAACACAGATTCGTAAAATTTAAATTGACCATGTTAGTTCAAACACAAGTCCTAGGTCATCCTGGGACAGATATAAAGATAGAAGTGTCTTTCATAACTTAAAAAAAAAAGTGTTTCAAGGATGTACCTCCTGCCTGCTCATCCCCAAGTCTTACAGACAAAATGCCTGTGACATTCTCCAGCATCTGCTGCAGCAGCCATATGAGTGATGTAGACAGCTCCCTGAGTCCCCTAAGGGAAAGAAAGAAGAAGATGGAGCACTTAGCCATGTTGCAGCAAAGCAGGAATGTGAAGTACCCTATCCAGTATCCATCATGATGCGGTAGGGTTTTTTGCAAAGCTCTTTATCACTCACTAATTACTTCGGTCTATGTCTGCCTAAAATATATGCTCACAAGCAAGCCAGGGGGCACCTCAAGTCTAAAAGGGCATGGCGAGAAATAAAAAGGGAAGCGAAAATGGTACTGTAAAAGTAAAGTGACCAAGTTTTACATGACCTTTGGTCGACGTTTAACAGCAAAATTCACTAAAGCTTTATGTACTGTACGTATGCACTCACTTTAAGCTTCTTTCCCCTCATTTATCTCTATCTATCTATCTATCTATCTATCTATCTATCTATCTATCTATCTATCTATCTATCTATCTACTGTATTTATCTATCTACAGTATCTATCTATCTATCTATCTATCTGCTACTTACAATTTTTTTGTCTTCCACTTACTCTGGGCAATGCGGTATAAATATGATATTACAAAATTTAGTTCTAGTATAAAAATATGTATCAGGATACACAGTAAATTAAAAAAACTACTAGCTGATTAAAATAATTAAAAAAAAATATATAATTTAATATTTTCATTGTAGTATTAAAAAAAAAAACATTTGTAAACTTTTACATTAAATCAACAGATTCCAGATTTGGGACATGTTTTGGGATGTTTTCATATTGTCATGGTCAGGTACAGTATATACTGATCAGCCATAACATAACAATGCAAAACATTAAGCCCAGTACTGCCGAGGTTCCCTTTGTGCCACTTGGATGGCTCTGACACCTCAGGGCATGGATCCGCCGGGCCTTTAGGGGTCAGTGTGCTGTCTGGCACCTGGACATTGGCAGCAGATCCCCTGGGTGCAGTGGGTTGTGGGGTGGGGACTCCATGGGTCAGACTTGTTTGTCTGGTGAATCAAATGGATACTGGATCAGATTGGCATCTGGGAAGTTTGTAGGTTGCACCTTGGGCCCTGTGCATGGCAGGCTGTGGTGGACTGAGTGTTCTGGTGCCTTTCTATTGTGTCCATCATTGATTTGTGCTGTATTAGTTTTTCTGTGGAATTGGGCCAGAGCCCTAGGCGACTAGACATGGGTGAGCCTTGGATGTCCATAATCATGCCACCAGATTCCTGGCATATAGTTGGTGATAAAGGTTATTACGTTAACGTTTTGTACTGTTTCCCTTATAGCTGATGTCCACTACAGTGTATTCGAGTTTCACTTGTTGCAAAAAAAAAAAACATTTCATCATATTTTCCTTAGAATTCTTTTATTATTTTCTTTTATAATATAATTTAAAATTTTTATCATTTCATTTATTATGCTATACATAAAACACATAAACTAAATTAAACAGTGACTTAATTCATTGACTTAATTTTTAAATAACTATTCTGGTATTTGTTTTGGAAACACTTAGCTCAAAGCATTTATGAGCAGTTATAAAGCAGTTTCTCTGCTGGTCTTTTTTGTGTACTTATTTTCCCTGTGGTCTCCTGAAGTACTTGCCATTATCACACTTGTTTAACGTTTGCCCAATAAATCACATCATATATAATCATATCATATCATATCATATCATATCATATCATATCATATCATATCAAGATTCTCATGGATTGCTGAGTCCCTTTTTTCATGCTTGGCTTTTGCTGCTTGTCTGCCTTGGTAATTGAATTCGCTGTTTCGTGGTGAGAGGTATAATGCATTGATTACTGGTGGGATTTATGGTTTATTGAAAACAGCCAGTCAATATGTTACAGGTTATGTAAACATTTTATCCAAATCAAAGAAGCCCCAAAAAATAATTTTAGACAGAAATCCATGCATTTTGTATGGATTGAGTGACTGCTTGCACTAACATGCTTTTATTATATATAACCTGATACAATTTGTGGGAGTACCAAGCTACCAGGGTTCACAATCAAAATGGGTCATGTTACCTGATCTCAGAGCGACTCAATCATGAGAAAAAACGAGCATGGACAGTTATGAGAGTGATGGATATAAAGCACCTGTTAGAGAAGATATGGAAACATGAGAAGATCATGACACGTGGGAAAAACTCTGTCAAACTAGCTGACTGAAGATTAAATATTGATAAACATCTGGATGATGGTCACAGGTTTGTGGTGAGAATGTACAATGAGAAGGTTGATAAAGACAGCCATATTGTATGGCATATCTGTTACGTACAATTTTACTTTAAGACTCCTAAGTAATGATCTGAAGTAAACATAATGGCTTACTGTATGTCTGCAGTTGTATTTATCTTTATTTTTTAATCATACTTGTGTTTAGTCAGTATGGAAAAGCCCTAATTACAAAGTTTTCAAAGAAAAATCTAAATTTAAAGCATTTAAACCCTGGACGGGGTGTCGATTCATTGCAGGTCACACACTCACACACTCTCTGTCACATTTTGGGCAATTTGGAAACACCAGTTAGTGTTATCTGCATGTACTTTATTTGGACTGTGAGAGGAAATCAGAGGACCAAGCTCTGTGCACACAGAACCCAAGGCGGGAATTGACCCTGAAGGTGTGAAGCCACAGTGCAAACCAATATCGCCATTTATATTATTGTTATGGCCACCATGCTCTTTATCAAATACTTACCCGACAGGGGTATTAGCATGATCAAGAAGGTGGTTTACCCAAGGCGAGGCTCAGCCATTGCACTCAGGCTGCGCTGAACACATAATTTCTGATAGTGGGGGACTGCGTTCGCACTCTCCCCTGACGCTCCGGGCCTTCGATAGCTCAGTTGGAAGAGCGGAGAACTGTAGTTACCCGTCAATGGCCATCCTTAGGTCGCTGGTTTGAATTTGTCTCAAAGGATTTCTCTATAGGGGCAGTGGTGGGTCAGTGTGTTAAGCCTCTGAGTTACTGATCAGAAGGTCCATGGTTTGAGCCCCAGCTCAGCCAGGTTGACATTGTTGGGCCCTTGAGCAAAGCCCCTTAACCCTGCCTGCTCCAGCGGCACTGCATCATGGATGACTCTTACGCTGGGCTATGCAAAGAAAGAATCTCATTATGCAGCAATGTATATGGGACAAATAAAGGTTTAAGTTAAATGTTGAATTAAAGTAAAAGTCCAAAATGATCAAAACCTTCATATAATTATGCAAGTCTCAATTTGATATTATTTTAATAAATGAGTTATTACGATCCAATTTCAGGAAGAAAATATTCTTACATAGAAGCTTAAAATAATACAGTAACTTGCTGAAAAAAATAGCAAAGAATCATGCTGTCTGTTTTTTTAAACTATATAATTCTGATGTGTAAAACATACATAGATAGGAATATTAACCTGAATTATTTCAGCCAATGGTGGACAATAAAGGAAATAAATGTATTTAAGTTTTTCCATTTTGGGGGACTTTTGTACTTTTACTTCTCTATATTTAAGAAAAATTGTATTTTCTTCTCCACCACATTATGCTACATCTGTCATTCAGGGTACAATGTGTAATCAGTAAAAAGGGTACATTGTGCACTTAATTTTGACTACTTTACTTTGACCTTCTGGTTGCAACTATTGGGTGCATCTACAGCAGCAAGAACAGCCTGCTAGAATTACAACATAAGTGCAACAGGCTACAAGCTTGCAAAAAAAATGTGCTTCTTACTTACCACTTCAGCACCAATGGCTTTATTTAAAATATTTTTTTCCAAGTTGTGAAACAGATGAGTGATTTTCAAAGGCTTTTTTGCCTGCTTTCATAATTCTCTGCTAGTTCTGAAGTAAGCTAATTTATTTGTGCTAGTGGTCATTTTCTTTAATGGCTAATCTAGCATTAGCTTGCAGCAGCAAATAAAGATTAAGGAAATGCCTTGGGTCACTACAAGTAACCAGAACAGTTACCGTACAGCTTGACATACATTCTAGAAGTTTCTGGAACTGAAAGGATAAATGATATTCTTCTGAAAGAAAGAAATATATGCTTAATTAATGTTTAATGTTTTGATGATAGATGGTAGAGAGTGGTAGTGCTATCTCAGTCAATCCAAGCTAATCCACTATCTTTCACAATGATTAGCTGTGTTGCAATCTGTGTATATGATCTACATCATTTTCTCACACAAAATTATTCTGTGACCCCCATGCCCTTTGGAAGGGTGTGAGGCCAACCTGGGAGATACCTATCAGGATATTTCATAAGAACAATTTGATTAGTCAGGAAACACCTATACAAATTTGTTATTATGCTTCCCCTAAGCGGACAAGTCAACCCAAATCATGTCAGCAAAATTGTCCCCACAGCATAACAGAACCACACATACTTTCCCCTTTATTAAGTTGTTCATCTCTAAGCCAGTTTAAGATGCCAGTTTATGTGCGAGTGCATCTTAACTTGAAATATTATTTTAATAAGATGTGAAAGGGAAGGGGCATGGTGGCTCAGCAGTTAGCGCTGTTCAGTTGACGCTGAACATCCACGGTTCAAGTCTGGTCAGTGTCATGAAGTTTGCATGTCCTCCCTGTGCTTTATGGGTTTTTTCTTGACACATTAGTCATATTCCCCATTATAGTCCAAAGAGGACCAATTGGCGCTGTTTTCCATTACTTGTAGTGTATGACTAGCTGTGTGTGTGTGTGTGACTTCCGATGAGTTAGCACCCCATCCAGGGTGTCCCCTGTGTTGTGCCCTGAGTTTCCTGTGATGGGCTCCACCACCTTGTAGAGGAGTGGTACAGACAATGACTTAATATATTGATGGATTTTAAGGAAGGATCTTAAAGAATTCATTTGGTCGATTTCCTCCAGGTAAAGACATGTAGATTAGGCTAATTGGCATTTCCAAATTGGCCGCACTATGTGAATGAGTGTGCTCTACAATGGATTAGCAGCCTGGCCAGGGTGTACCCCGCCTCGTAACCTAAATATTGTAGGACAGGCTCCAGGCTCCTGTGACCCTTACACAGGATATATCAGTATAGACGATGCATGGTGAATGTTAGGCAAACAGCTTACATTGCCTTTTCTAGCCTTAGCTAACTAGCTTTCTTGTTTTAGCAAAACCATATCAACAACAAAATAGACTAGTTGAGCCATACAGTTGGCAATTTGTTGACCCACTAAATGTGTCAAATAAAAATATGTCATTTTACACCAGATATCTAATGTCTATTAGTGATGGGACGTTTGAATCATTTTTAGTCACTCTCTAAATCTCGTTCATCAAAATGAACAAATCTTTTTTTGAGTCAATTACTTTATTTCGTTCTTTTGATCAGAAATGAAATAAAATGTTACATTTTCAATAAAAAGACCCCCAATACGTTTACATAAATTTTTTTTGACTTTAGTCTAGTAATGAAAATATTACAATGCAGCTAAGAACATATTATAATAAACAGAATGAGTAGCTCACCTCTCATATCTTCCAGTCTGAGTCGTTCATTCTTTTAAATCTATTGCACCGCATAATATCTATGGGAGTCACGTGACAAAAGGAAAGAATGACTCGGAACTTAAAGATTCGTTGAGGACCGTTCAATTTTGTCTCCTGTGTACTGCATTGCATAGCGTCTATGGGAGTCACGTGACAAAGAACGAACGACTTGCAGTAGAAAAGTCATTAAGAAAGAATTGCTCGATTCTGTTTCCTGTACATAACCTACGGAGGTCTTGCAATGATTTGGGTGTGCGCCCAGTAGAAAATGAACAAATCACACTCTGAGACTACTCGTTCTTCTGAGTCATGTTAAAGATTTGTTCAAAAAGAACGAATCGTTCATGAACGACCCATCACTAATGTCTATTGTGTCACTTGCATACCAAGAGGCAAACACTGAAGGTCTAAATGCTTTTTGGCTTGTGTTGCGGCATCCATTGATAAAAAAATTCTGGGTAACATAAGATACTATAGTACTTCACATCTGTGCTAAAGAGATTATGGGCTTTATGTGCTTTAACACATTTTTACCCACCCATATAAAAGGACATGGAACTGATCTTCATGGGAGGTTGAGTGACTTCATTGTGGACACATTTTAGACAGATGTGGTGCTTGAATAAAACAGCAATCTCCTTCAATAACTGTCAAGTGGAAGTACTTATCTGTATACTCAACAGATAGTAACAGGTAGAGAAACAGAGAGAGAGAGAGAGAGAGAGAGAGAGAGAGAGAGACACCAAGGTCTACACAAAGTCGTGAATTTTGCCTTCTCAGTTTTATGTTATGTATATTTCAAGATTTTGTTTCTGTCTATAGTTCTATAATTATAGTGATGTGCAAAGCTGTACCATGTTAATATTCACTGTTTTTCATTCACTTGCAAATGAATTATTCGGTCATTTTGGATACACAAGCACACACCAGCCAGTGTAAAGAGCTAGCGTCAGCATCTTCACGTGTTGTCTTTAAAAAGATGCAATTATACACTGCAAACATTATAATTAAAACATTAAAACAGTACAACCTGGCAGTATTAGTATTAAAACCAGTGTGCAATTTTGTCATACTATTTAGTGCAGTTGGATGCAAATTGGGATGCAGCCAAACAAAGCAGCCTAGCAACCATTTCACAACACTGTGGGTCTGTTTAAACAGTCTGCTTGGAATTTAAAAAAACACTCTGTTTGGGCATTTTGCTGCAAAAATATTGCAGATGAGCAGAAGTTGGTAATGTTGAGGAGATAAACAGAAGTTAAACATTGAGATAATTTGTGTACATGAACTGTGTATCTTGAAATCCGGCATGTGCGCTTGGTACCAATAATAAGCGTCAACAAAATGGCAAAGATAGATCGGCAGGTCACTCGGACTGTGGCAACAACATATCTTCATTCATCATCCTACCCTGACCAGGGGCAGCGGGAAAAAGTTGACAGGAAATGGTGACTGCATTTGATTACCCAAGCTGAAACAGTATCTCAGGTGGGAGCAAAGTGTGTTAAGAAACTCAAATTGCTAGACGATAAATAAGGGAACAAAATAAATGCATTTAAGATTGTTTTATTTATTTATTTATCTATTTATCTATTTATTTGTAACAGTCTTACACAAAATCTACAGTTAAAAATTTAATTAACAGTCTCTGTTAAAAATAAATAAATGAATTAAAGATTGATTCAGACTTTACAAGGACATAATAAATAAAAAGAATATTCAAATATGACTAATAACATAAAAATGAGTAGTGATACCATTATTGTACTGGCCTTGCATATCTATCTATAAAAAGATATATATTTTATTTCTTTTGTGCAGCCTGTACTTTTAATATGCTAATTAGACCCGACCTTCTTTCCCTGGCACTGAGATCACATGACCTGATTATGATTTTCTTTAAAACAACCATCATTGCGGACGCAGAGCCCACAAAAAAAAAAAAAAAAGACGCACACTTTTTAATGAACCTGCCAAGAAAAATCTTTACTTCTTGTTTGTTTTGACATCTTGTCCCATGACTGTTGCATTTGCATATTTATTAGCATTTGCCAAGAATGGACGTGTACATAGGATTAGCCTTGTCTGCCAGCTTGTATTTCCTATGGTGACTTAATTAAATTTTTTTTAATTTTAACATACTGTACATTCTTACACATGTAATATACATTTTGAGAACCATGTGTGGTCTGTTTCAATTTTTTACTAAATACTAAAAATAAACAGCAATCAGGGATGCATTTATTTATTTTATTCATTTATTTTTAACATAGCTGTTCTATAGAGACAGCTCTGTAGAGGTTGTATGAGACACATATTGTAAGCACCATACCGACCAGCATGTGCACGGGAAGCATATAAATGATACAGTATGATTTGGCCACACAGTGTGCAGTGTAAGCTGACACCAAATAACCTGTTTTCTAAAATGTTTGTATATCGTATACATGCACGCTGCAGAAGTTTAATGATTTACATACTGGTTAAAAAGTGTATTTACAAAGATTGTGTAAAAAAAAAAATACAAAAATAAGAAAAATCAAAAATGCACCTTAGCTGACACAGTTGTGTCTGACACATCATGACAGGTTTCCAGCATTCCAATGGCAATCACAAATCAGCCTAATTAAATAACAAAAACCAAGGCAAAAACTTTTACACACTAATATCTATGTGCATATACATATGTATATTGGTTTGTTTAAAATTCAGTGGTGATACATACAGTAGTAACTGGATAAACCTGCCTTTCAAAACCCACATTCAAAACCAGTCACGGAAGCACATTCAGCAAAAAACACGTTATATAACGACTTTATGTCATCTTAAACAACACCATTTCTCCTTACTGCCTGCTTCTAAGGTGTACTCAATTGCATTCATGTTGTGTTTAAACCTTTCATCACTGCTAGTTAATACAATCATGAGCTTCCACCAACTGTCTGGAAGGTTGTTCATGACTCGCCTCATCATTTTGTTTATGGCTAAAGTGAGCTACAAAGCTTCTAAGACAAGGCTAAATCCTAAATCCTTAATTTTCTACATCCTACATAGCATTTTACACTATTTGGGATTCAACCTCAGAACAGTTAGTTCACTGGAGATATTCTCAAACAGAGAGACACAAAGAGAAACTTATAAGGTTTAGAGGAATGTCCCCAACACTGCCGAGGTTCATTCTACATTTTGGCTATACAGACCCTGTAAAAATGTAAAACTAGTTTTACCCCTCTTACCCCATCATAAAAATAAATAAATAAAAGTGGCAGTGGCATCTTAGTGCAACATTGTTCCTTTACAGCTCAAGGGTTCTTGGTTCAGTCATGCGCTTGTGTTATTATCTGTATGGAATAATTGGCAGCCTGTTTATTTCATTTGAGGTTCCTATGGGTTTCCTGGATTCTTCCCATCCTCCCAAAACTTTGTGGTGGGCGAATTTGTTGGGCTAAATTTACACTGGGTGTATGTGTATGGTGCCCTAGTGGACTGGATTGCTGCACCATCTAGGGTAGACTGTTGAGTGCCTGGTGTATAATCTAGGGTGTATTCCTGCCTTGTGGAATAGACTTGAGATACAATGCATCCCTGACCATGTGTGTGTGTGTGTGTGTGTGTGTGTGTGTGTGGCAGAAAAACCATAACATTAACACATTAACATTGTGTTTATCAGTAAACTGTTGACAAGATCATGGGCACCCAAACTCATCCATGCTCACCGGAAGCAAAGACAAGTCTGTCTGGTCTGATCCCACAGAATAACCAATGCAGCACAAATAGCTGAAAAAACTCAACGATGGTCATTATACAAAGGCATAATGTGCATTGGGGCCAGCAGGCAAACAGCCTCCAAATTCCCCAGCCCCAATCCAACATACTGTAGCATGCGCCGAACAAACAAGTCTACTCCAGTAAGGACCCAAACTACAACACACAGCTCCCTAAGGATCCGCTACCAATGTCCTGGTGCCAGATAGGCAGCACAAAAGGAAACCAATAATGGGCATTATGTATTGCGTTGTAATGTTATGGATGATTGGTGTATGCTACATTTGTAGTAAATGGGCAGTTGGAGCACTGAGAGGCCCTAAATTTGGCCCTAAAATAAAATTGTATTATTGCTTATTTGAACATAAGAGTTAATTAAAAGATTATTATGCAGTGGATTATCTTGAGTCCTTCATCCTCCAACACCCCGGGTTGTTTGAAGTCCATGTGCACTAGCCCTGCTGGCCCAGTCAATAATCTATCCTTGGATTTATTGCCCATTCAGCTAATTAAACGGTGACAGATATATGTGGACGAAGGAGAGAGAGAGAACTAGATGAAGAGAGTGACATTGCATAGTGTACTCATGACAATGACAAATTTTTTCACTTTGCCTACACACACACTCAGCAACGTGACAAATGGCTGCTTGTGGGTATGTGAGTTGTCACATATTCACAGAGAAAAGAGACATCAGAGACAGACAAGTCAGGAGTGAGTAATTGTCTAAATGCTACATTACATGCGATTTTTCTTACTTGTCAAAGCTTAGTGTACTCTTCTTCCTACACTCTATACAGTATATCACACACAGATACTCATGCAAACATGCTTTTCCCTAAATCCAAGGGAAAACTTTGGTATATTGAATCGGTTAGAGAAGCTGGATGCATGTACTGTCTAACCTTTACTGACACACTAAAACGCAGACATTTAAGACTTTATAGGCAAGAAAAATGAGAAAAATAGGATCAAAGACAGAATACAAATGAACAGTTATAAAGCAGTGATATTCCTGAAGTGGAACTAATGAGCTCTAAAATCATCAAACCACAGTTACACTTTACACATCATTTTACATTACTTGCAACTGAAGTTTAATTGCTCAACTTGTCCCACTGTATTCTTTGGTCATATTCATTGTGAATAGTGCACCCAGATGGTGTATCAAGGGCTGTTAAGCTCCAAAGTGGCTGGCCCAGTTAGATCCTGAATGCTTTCAGAGTCCAGCTTGTTTATTTCTGATTTGCACCACTACTTGTGCCTGATTGAATTCAAAGGCAGTCGCCTGCCAGGAATGTGCAAGTGCTCTCTGTAAAAGCATTCTTTGCCAGACTTTTGCTTTCTCACTTCATACGATGTTGTTAAAATGCACAAAGGCAACCCCAATCTGGGCAGGGACACAAAATGTGTAAATTGTTCATCAGGGAAAGTTTTGGTGCCAAAACAACATTTCTGGTCTGTCATTAGTACTTAAAGTATCCCTTCAAAAAGAATGCTTTTCCTTTCATCCCACCTTGCTAATTTGCGCAGCTCCCCTAACAAATCTGTGTTGGTACTGTCAAGATTAGTTGTCTTCTGCCCTTCCGTTTGATAAAAACGGGTTTTTGCAGTAATGAAACATACTGATTGGTGGCAAACATGGGGGATTATCCCAGGATATTTTGATCTCTTTGATGGGCAAATCAGCCATTTCATGTCTAACACTTTTTCATGATTTGTCTACACTGCTGTGCCAGCAGTGATAGAAGATAGAATGAAATGCAAAGGCAAACAGAGAGAAAGATGAAGGACAAATGGGATATGAGCAGTAGATGGGTCTCTTGGGCTTCAAAAAGTATTGTGACAGTTCAGAAGCTGATAGACTGTGTCATCTGAGTCCTTCTGGTCCTTTGGCTGTTCTTTATAAGGGCGTAAATTGATTTTTGCATTTCTCCTTGAATCTGGCGAGGCTTCCAGTGCAATTAGTTACAACAAACATGAGAAACATAGAGGACTACCCGGCCTGGAGCGCATTATTTATCAGCCCAGAGCGCATTATTACAAAACCTGTCAGTCAACATGATTCTATTATTTCAGACTGCTCCACACCACAAAAATTCAAATGTATATTACAGAGATGTTGACCTAGGATAAGCAAGGTGAAATTCAAGAGTTTATGTATGACGTGTCTCAAAAAAAGAAAGAAAAACATTCATTTATTCATTTCTACAGTATACTGCTTATCCTGTACAGGATCACAGGAGGCCTAGATCCTATGCCAGGAGTTTCAAGCAGAAGGAGGGTTACACTCTGGACAGGGTGCCAGTCCATTGCAGGTCCATTTATAAAGGATCAAATACTTATTTCCCCCACTAATTTATATATATATATATACTGTATACACACACTGACACTTAATCACATGCTATGGGCAATGGGAATGCCAGTTAGGCTTCTCTGACACCTGAAGGAAACCCACCAGGCACAGGGAGAACATGCAAACTCCATGCACAGGGTCCCAAAAAAAAAAAAAAAATAATAATAATAATTAATTTCATTTCATTGAAATTTTCATTAAGCTATTTACATATTAGTTCATTCATGGTCTGTTTTAAGGATATATGTTTGCTTTTTATGTCTTTATATAGCATATCCTTGCTTATATCCTCTAATTGTGGACCAAATTACGACCCGGCTTGGTCCTGCTAGAATTACTTAACAATTTTGAACATACAGTACAGTAAGTCCCCTACATATGCACAAATTCTGTTCCAATATCGATTTTGTAAGTCCAGTTTGTTTGTAAGTGTGACAAACATTGTTTAGGTGCTAGGATACTAACACAATTAGCTATACACAATTTATTACAAAAAAAGAACAGGCAAAAAAGAAAAGAACAAGCAATGTCTGCAAATTTTTCACCTCGCTCCATTATCCCAAATATTTTTAGTTTTGTCTGCAGTGTTATTGCTTGCCATTTCTTAGCAGTGCCAGCTTTATCGCCGCTGCACGCATGTGACAATGTACGCTGGGCATGTTATTCTGACTCCTGATTGAACATGTGCAAACAGTTAGTACCTCGAAAGTTTGTAACTTGAATTTTCATATGTTACTGTATTGTTTGGCTTATTCAGCATTTAAATATTGTGAATATAAAGCATAAACTATACCTGAGCTAAAGCCCAGCTGCTTGTAAAGAACAAATTAACAAAAAGTGTGGTTTTTAAGTATTTCAAAACTTTAAAGACCTACAGTAACTAAAAGTCCGAAAGTACTGAATTGTATTAGCTTACAGTAGTACCGACTGCACATTCACCATTCCACATTCAATTCATTCGCATTCCGCACCTGTGTTGAATGAATGGAAGGCAAATCACGCAATAATATACATGTATTAATCAGCAGGTAGGGATATTACTGTTTCCACTTCTGTAACCACTTCGGGTATGTATCACAACACCAGGAAGAAATGTAGTAAAGAACAAAGTACTAGTATCTGCTGTAGGATGTTATAAAATAAAATTAAAAAGTATCATATAAGAAAAGTACTTAAGTGAAGTAATGTCACATGAAATATATTGCTCATTAAGTACAATTATTGAATTAGCTTCCACCTCTTTAACAAGTGGGTAAAAGGAAAAAAGAAAGACAGGGCCTGTGATTTTCATGGTGTTGCTCATTTAAAAACACTTTTGTATAGTTTCATGTTAAAGTAAAAAAAAAAAAAATCTGAGAAGACATTGGAGCAGAAGCTAGTAGTAGTAGAGTTTAAATGTCAGGGTTACCACAGAATTACTGCTGCCCGCTTGAGCAATGTGTATAACCCTCAATTGTTCATCTGTATGATTGGATTGCATTTTTGCCTCACTTGTTTTGACATAAAAAAGCAGAAATTACATACTGTAGAGCCTTCGTACCCAAGGTCTATAGAAAGGGTTCTATAAAATCATGTAGATTTGGTTCTAAAAAGTTTACTTTTTCGCCTCTTCTGGCCTCAGTAATGGTTCAGTAGAACCAGTTCTAATGGAATCAATTTTAAATCCCAGTACAGTAGCTAAAGTATAAGATTTCAGTTTATACTTTTAATGCTTTTTTTTAATGCTTCTTTGGTAATTTAGGGATTCATCAGGGATTTTGGTATCCAGCCCGATTTCTGTAAAATAAAAATGCTGTCTTCTCTCATGTTGTGATATGCAGATCTCAGTTGTCTGATGTGGTCAAATTTGTTGTTCATGGAGTGAACATGGACATTAAACATCATGCATATAATGGATAAAAAGGTTGTTCTGTACGAGTTGGCCTTTAGCGTAGTCCATACACCTCCCAACATACTATGCTTTCTGCTTTCTCTTGCACATAGTGGTCGAGGCCACTGAGCAGCTTTGTTTGAACTTCTCTGATGTAGTTAATTTTTTTTTCTTTTTGATTTTTCCATTCAATCCAGATGTTGTATTTCAGTCTGTGTCTGTCTTTTTTTTTACATACAGTAACATTTTACCAGTACTGTAAACTATCCGGAAACTCTACAACTTACCAGGAAAAACCTATCTGTAGGCAGATCTCATGAGACGCCAATGGTTTCCTATCAGTACCTGTAATTATATATTACAAAGTTTGTTTTAGTCCACCAAAGACTAATCATTTAAAAAGACAAGGGCTTTCCTGTATCTTGAAGATACGGAAAATTTTTATATAAGCGTTGGAATAAAATTCCAAACAACCGATTAGGAAACACTGTAAAACACTGGTAGAAGTTCAGTAGAATGTGCACGTCTCTAGTTCTATAGAACCAGATTGTAATTCTGCAATGTCTATAGAGTCATATTACAGATTTATAGATTCTATAGAACTAAGTAAAAATTAAATAACGCACACATCTCACAATCCAACTTATATCTGTGACATTTGACAACCTTGCCATTAGTATTGTGGTGGTTTGGAGGTTTGGATTCCATGGTCAGGTGCTCCAGGCAGATTGTATAATGACCTGAATTCAAATTACACTATCCAATGTCATTTTAGAATAAATTATGGCAGACAGTAAGAACAAAATTTTTTTTTAATTCGAGTTACCCTTTGCAGAGTCAAGCTTGTAATTAATCTTTAGAAATCAAATTATTATGCTGTTTTCTTGCTAATAAATTTCATAACTTATTGGTCCTCCTGCTATTTATACTCTCTTTTGGACTTAGCATCCCTTAATCTTTCTATCCCAAACACACTCAGCAGCTTCAGATACTATCACTATATCATTCTGATTGGCAGCCATCGATTCTTCTATTGTCAGTCTTGTTAATTAACTAATTAAACTCAATGATTCCCAACTGCTTCTCGGCTGGACAGCTGGTTCTTTTTGGCATATGCTTTTGCAAATGAAGATTGTGTGATATATTAACACAGTCTCAACCATCTGTTTCCGAGGCTTGATCAAGCCTGGCCACAGTCCCAGTGGAGCAAGTCAGAACCAGTAAAACCTGGTTAATGCTAATGCAAATGAACTACAAATTTGTTCCTTTTTAATCCTTTTCAAGTAAGTTTTCGCTTGCCCCCTACAAATATCCTGCTTTAGAGAATTGCGTTCTTTATTAAGTTATGTGGCGGCACAGTAGCTTAGTGTAAGCACTGACACCTTGCACTTCCAGGTTCCAGGTTTGATTCCTGCCTCGGGGTCTGTGCAAAAGAAGCCTGCTTGTTCTTCTCGTTTTTGGTGGGTTTCCTCCCGGTATTTCAGTTTCGTCCCACAGTCCAAAGACATGCAGATTAGGCTAATTGCCTATAGTGTGTGAATGCACATGTGAATGTTGACCCGAATGTCCCACCATGGTTAAAATGGGAATAGATACAATGGTCACCATTGGCCTCCACAGTCCCTTGTTGGGATACAGAGGTTCCTAGATGGATTGATCGATCAATCATATGCAATTTTTGGTTTGACTAAAGCAAGACTAAAGCTGGGAAGCCAGTATCTAACCAAAGTAAGCACAGAAAAAAGTTTGCAGTTGACACTTCACAACAACTAACTATTTCTCCCCATTATGACAGCTACTAAGTGAGTAAAGTTAGGGTCCTATAGGTTAGGCTTCTTTCTCTGGGTAATCCTGCCTTCTACAATCTTTGCACATGCCATTGCTTTTGGCAAGCTGCCGCTGTTGAATGTTTTATGTGAAATTATTTGATTTTCTTTAGCTTTTGTTTATTCTCCTGCTTTATAGCCTTTATGCTGATGTGATTTCATTAAGTGCATTTGGTTTCCAGAGTATTCTGACCTAATATGGTGGAATATGCCATGCTGTATAGATTACTGGACATAAAGTAGAGGCCAATAGAAGACATTAAAAAATGCTTTACATTCACATGATATAGACATTAAGCATTTTTTATATTTTCTACCATGGTACAGTACTTACCCGGTTTGGTACTATAAAACATACCAGGATACTGTTAAAAATAAGTATACAGCTTTATGTACAGTACTATAATGTGGCATAGCAGGCAAAGAGTTTAAAGTTGCTGATCTGGCCTTAAAATCCCCCGGATACCAATCCAACTGAGCATCCATGAAATGTAAACAAATCTCTCAACCCTGGAAGTGCAAGGCCACAGCGGTAACCAATGCACTACCGTACCGCGGAGATTAGAAATTCTGCTTTGTTCATGGAAATACAAATCTTACTGCATTAGTATCCAACTAAACAGTTGAGTTGGAACCACTCATTTGATTGGAACAAATTTTGTTGATGTAAACATAGCTACTGATTTAGTCTTACTGTCATATATTCATCACAGAAATTTGAATTAACAACTTAGTTAAAAAAACAAACAAACAAACAAACAAAAACAGGCACTAAAACCTAACCCACAGGCTTGTTAGTCTGATGGTACTCTTAGCCAGTATTGTACGTATTGTAACAGGTCTGACACACGAAAGGTGCCAGATGTCGCAATCATGAACAAGTTACTTAAATAAAGGCAGTCTGAATGAAGTTACACTCCAGCGGTAAGCAGTGTGGCTTTGTACAGTAGGCGGCTAAGTGAATGTCATATTTCCTATCAAATTTTTTTTTTGCAAATGAAATTAATTTACTATGAATAGCATTCTGTGTATCTATTCCTTTACCTTTTACATTTGACTAAAGCATTATTCTGAAGTAAGTGGCAACAATTATATAGATTTCTTTCTTCTTTTTTTCCATTTACTTTTTGGTAAATTAAACATCTCAACCTAAGCCCTCCCCTGACTATCTAAACATAACATGTCTGCACTCATGTGGCCACTTAACTTTTCATGCTGAAGAAGAAGGGGAAAAAAAAAAACTTTTTCTATGGTCTAGGTAGAGTTACATGGGCTTATTATAAATAAGCAGCAAATAAGCAGCAAGATCCGTCACTCACACCACATAAACCAGACACAATGTACCTTAGGGGATGTTAGTCACTCAAATATTTGCATTTTCTTCAGCTAACAAGAGAAAGCTGTGTTGTTTTGACCAAATGAGAAACTGAACAGGGAGATAAAACAAGAGCAAGAGGTTAGAGTCTATATATAAATTTGACAGCTGTCTTGTCCACACTCATAAATGCTCACTCTAAAATAGTTTTACATTTTATATTATTATTTTTATTATTCCATCATTTGCCTTCCAGACAATTGTAGTCAATAAGTTAAGGTTTAAAAAAAAAAGTAGAGGGAAAAATTTAAATATGGCCTACAAAAATGCATACATATTTGTAACTGACCAGGTGCTTTTGGATTTATCTGCACAGTATGAGCTCAGATATATGCCATGATTGGCTAGTATTGTTCTAATTAACTGATTAGGGAGCAATGCCATCCTTTTCACCCTGAGAGCATGGCCATTTATGCTATCTTCGACTTCTACAGTAGATCCATCTGGCATCATCAGAAGACTAGGTGTGTTTACATGGACCCTAATATTTCACTAGTAATCAGAATATTAGCCCAATCAGAATTATAATATAAAAAGTCATATAAACACTTTAATTAGAACAGATTTTCACATTCAAACTGGCATGATAAGAATTACCTTTCGATTGGAATAAGAAATGTGGTGTAAATTTTTAATAATCCATTTAAAACGTTCCAATTGTGTCTGTTAAAAAAAATATCACCTCTGTGAATGTCTACCCAGACAAGTTTCAAGGTCTTTCAAGGTCACTTGTTTTTGAAGCTTTTATCCACTTGCAGCTTTAGTAAAGTAAAGATAGTAAAGGTTTCAATCATGAATTCTTTCCCCACTTCTTCTACTCCTGTCATATTTCTGTGAAGGATAAACCTTAATTTATTTAGTGACTTATGGCGGGGCCACCCTGAACAGGGAGCCAATCCATTGCCCACATTATGGAAATTTGCGAACACTAATTAACCTAATCTGCGTATCTTTGGACTGTGGGATGAAACCAGAGTTCCCAGAGGAAACCCACCAAACACGGGGAAAACATGCAAACTCTACCTTAAAAAAAACTTAACCCAAAGGCTTTTCAGTCTGATAGCAGCTAGTAACCCAATAAACCAGTATCAGGACATAGAGACTTAATATATGCAGTATATTCATTTCCTGTAAGTATACAGTGTTTTTATAAATATTTGCCATTGACTCACACTTTGAACTCTGATAAATATTTATTTTATAGGTTTGGTTATAATTTGACGTTCCAAGAATTTAATAGTTAAACTGAATATACAGTGCATCCAGAATAGCTTTTAGGATTGTGCATTAAAATATGGCCTACAAAATTGCATACATATTCAAAACCAAAGAATAATGGAAACTGTTCTTGGAATCTTACCCTGCACAAAGTGTGCCACTTATTAAGAAGATATTATTTGCTTGTGGAAAGTTTTGCAGATCACTTAGCAAATCCCAGAGACATTTTCCATTAGAATATGAGAAGCTCGATTAAATTTAAATCCTAAGAAATGCCACACATTGTCTCTAAAAACAGTCTATTATCATTTCCAAAGCACAGTCAACATGTACAGATGTGCCCAACCCCCAGATCTCCTACAGAGGTGAGAAGACTTCGGAAGTTACATTGCTATTCCAGGCAATTTGTGCATAATTACGCTGTGACAACTCAGCCCTTGCACAGACTAACTCATAAGGCTGTACAGTTTTGAATAGATGCAAGACTATGCATTAGCATTTCATCAGCTAAAAAATCCACTGAAGTTATCTCCAATCATGGGCTTCTGTGATTTTGATCAACCATTCATATTCAGTGCAGGCATTGGTGCTATTTATAATGGCAAGGAATGCGTAATAAGTTATGCAAGTCATCTTCTTTCCCCACCACGCTCATCCTTCGCAGAATGTAGATGATCCACTAATGATAAATAGTTTTGTGTCATAGTGTTGGTCTTTAGGCATTTTAAGCATATTCCGAGCAATAATCCATTCTCAGTTCACTCAGATCACTAGCCCTATGAAACCTCGACTATACAGGATTGCAAGGTTAATTGCCAATGGCGGTAGACATTTCTACACTCACTGGCCACTTCATTTGCTAGCACTGAGTTGGACCCCATTTTGCTTTTAGTTGGTCAAAATCCATCATGGCATAGATTCAACATGGTGCTAGAGACAATCATTACAGCTTTCGGGCAATAATCATATGATAGCATGATGCAGTTGGGGCATAAAGCGATGAACACAGGTACAGTAAGCTGTGGTATTTAATAAACAATGCTAAAAGTGTGCCAAGAAAATACACCCACACAATACACCACTACCATGTGGTTTACACCAAATTCTGACCCAACCATCAAAATGTTACAGCAGAGATCGAGACTTATCAGACCAGGCAATGTGTTTCTTTCTTTTCTATTTTTTTTTTTAATAAGAATTGAGCTAAAGCTCATCTACTTCAAGATCTGATGTGTTGTGCATTTTCTTCTTCATGCTTCGGCTGTAATGAGATGTTATTTGAACTACTCTTACCCTTCCATCAGCTTGAACCAGTCTGAACATTCTCCTCTGACCTCTGGCATTAACAAGGCATTTTCACTAAGAGAACTGCTGCTTACTGGATATTTGTTTTTTTTTTCAGACATTTCATCCTTTGTAAATCCTAGAGATAGTGATGTATGAAGATCAGCATTTTTGGAATCATGCAAAAAAAAAGCCCTTCTTGCACTGACAACCATGGCACGTTCAAAGTCACTTCAATCACCTTTCTTTCCCATTTGGTACAGTATATCGTCTTGACCCTTTCTACATTATATCTGGTTGATGCCTGCACTGGAACTGGTGTACCGAAAGAAGTGGCCAGGGAGTATATATCATAAAATGGATATAGAAAGGAAAGCAAAATGTATAATTTACATGCTACTGTATGTTGAGGTCGTTTTTCCTGAAGCCAGTGATCAAAGCAACCAAATATAAACATTTTCACTCAGACAGGGGGCTGACCGTGTGCTTGTCAGATTGACATGTTCTCCCAGTCAGTCCTTGCTGTGGGCTATCCTGCTGTCAAAGTAAGGTGTATTCTTAAACAGACATTGTAAAGCAGATACTTCAATATTGCCATATGAGGAAGTATCGAGAGACATTTTACTCCCAGGTTAAAGTAACACTTCAATACCTTGACAACTCAACCATATACTTACAGAACTGCCTGACTAGGGACAGAGACAACGAGAGATAATTCTGGTGACATCTCCCTTGTTTGGACTTACACAATGATAAAGCCCTCACAATGGTTAGCACTGTCGCCTGGCACCTTAAGGGTCTGGGTTCAATTCCTGTTTTGGGTCTGTTTGCATGGAATTAGTATGTTCTCCCTATGCTTAGTGGGTTTCCTTCAGGTACTCTGGTTTCCTCTTACAGTCCAAAAACATGCACATTAGGGTAACTGGTGTTTCCAACTTGCCTGTAAAGTGTGAATAAACATGTGTGTGCGCCCAATGGTGTGGAATGGCTTTGGGACTCCCTGCAACCCTGTATGTAGGATACAGCAGTATACTGTAGATGATGAGTAAATAAGTATACCATGCTTCATGGTATATAAGATTTACAGAGTTCTGAATCATCCAATAGATGCAGACTTATAAGTAAATAAAGATGAGCAATTTTGTTGCCTCTGTGTTTTTTTGCTTTTCTTGGGGTCACCAAATAGGATAATTTGCTTGATCATGTTATTGCCTCAGATTTTTCCACCAGATGCTTTTCCTGCCACAAACAACCCATTTCTCTAGGCTTAAGACTGGCACTGAGGGTGACCTGCATTGCAGTGGCTGGATATTACATATTAGCATAGGATTAGAGCCTAGCAGTAGCAACCTGGCAAAGGCAGGGTTCAAACCCCACCCTCCATTCAGCAACCAAGTGCTCCAAATTCCTGAGCCACCACTACCCCAATTAAAGGTGAGTAATTAAAAAGTAATAATTTGTTGGCCTTCCGTAAGTCATCATAATATACTTAATGCATACATTTTGCAAGTCTCTAGATCTAACTGTACCAAACAGACGAACAGAGTTCTTCAGTTGTTGTTTTGATGATTATGGTGAAAAGTGATGTTCCTCATATCTCTCCAAATTCTTTCAATTATGTTCAGGTTGCTTGAGATCTGGTTGCTACCATAAAAAGGCATATTATTCTGATATGCATCAATCCATTTAGTGACTCCTCATACCCTGTAAATGTGGCCATTGCAGATGACTAAGGATTGAAATCATTTATTGCAGGATGAAGGCAATCAGTCAGAATAGCTTTGTATTGATTTGCAGTGGTCCTTGCCTCTGAGAGCAGCAGTAGGCTGAAACCTTCATAACATTTGTTTTAGGCACAGCTATGTATTTGTGGCTGGGAAGACCATTAGTTCATAGAGAATAATGAAGTAATCACAAATCTATTTGGTACAATGCCAGAGAAAGCATTTGTGCTGATCTTTTTGTTTCTGATCCATACTAAAGAGTGACCCATACAGAGGTCCAATGTGATTTAAAATATGCAGGATGCAAACCATTTTCGGTGTTTTCTGAGTGTTTTTGCTTTGTGGTGTCTCTTTATTATTTTCTATGCCAATTTTCTTCAGATTATTATTATTGGATGGTCTTTATAAAATCTGCTGGTGAAAATGCTGTTGATTATATTTTTATATATCAATTTATATTTAACTAAAACCTATTAGGTGATGTTTGTTGTGAAACAACACAGTTCTTGTAGTTCATCCTTTACGTTAGTAGGTCCCGTTTCCCCTTGCAACATTAAACAGGGATCAGGTTAAGGCCGCTGTTTAGTGGCTAGCAGTGGTGGTGCTTAGACCCTGACCCTCCAATCAGCAACCCAGAGACTTAACCTCCTGAGCCACCACTGCGCCAATTCCTAATTATGTGTGTGTAGAATAAAGAGGCACGATTCATGTTAAGAGATTTTAATATTCAGCAAAACTGTAAGAGTAAACAGAGGAACAGTAAACAGTAAATATCACAGCCTGGGTGAGACTATTAGAAGGGAGAAAAGGAATCAGCACATTACTTAAAAAAAAAAAAAAAAAACCAAGTCACGTCAACGCCACAGCTTTTATCTTTTTAACTTTTTCTTTTAGCCAGATTAAGGGTGTCAGTTTTTGGATGTCTGGATCTTATGCAATAAATAATGTCTGATTTATTTAAGATTTCATGCTTGTCATATACCTGCGGTCACACACGATACTGCAGTAAATTAGGAATTTTACGAGTTGTACTTTAATTCGGTGGGTATCTTATCTTCCAGCCAGTAGTTATTTTTGTGAGAAATCATAATTTTTTAGAATGGTTCACCTCATGGGATGACTGGTGAGAGCGGTGTTGCACATACTGATGACATATCTGCTTTGTATTCATCTGTAGTGTAAGATCCAGCTTTTTATATTAGGTCAGCAGCGGCCAGAGGTATATGTGCTATTAGGGAAGCTCCAGTTAATCCAGGACTTAAATCACCAGGAACAGGTCTGTACACAAGTCTTTAGCGTACAGCTGGAAATGTCAACAAAGTGGCCTTCATTTAAAAAGGATTTCCTGTTGTACTATTGTGCTTTTGCACATAGTTTTGTAAGGTTTATTTATAGTCTCACTATCACACAATTGGGTTTACTCTTAAGTCATTTCAGCGAGTTCTTCATCACTACTGTTTTGGGATAAATTGATAAACTAATAAACTTGTTTGTTCAATAATTTATAAGTAAAAGCAAGGCAAGAACGTCTATAAAAAGGCAAAACCGAATTGAATTGAATTATTATACAATGTTGTTCAAAGAAGGTCATTAATAAAAAAAATTAAAAGTGTAAAGTTTTTAATTTACGTTTGATTTTGATAGACTTTTAAATATAGTATGATTTCCTTGCTTCAAACAAGTCTGTTTTACAAAAGATCAGATTACAGATACTTGCTGTTTGATTTTCTACCAAATACTTTAGCTAGATAAAATGTACTAAACCAAACTCAAGAGATACTGGATTTAAAACTTTTCAGTTTAGTGTACTTTCCTGAATCTTTGATTGCACAGGCCGACCCATCTACAGTAGTTATTGGACTGTACAATTTCATTATTTGTTCACCATATATGGCCATTTTTCAGTTGTCTACCATTAAGGGCTTTATGAATTAAATGAATATACCAGGGAAACATGTATTGCTATAGATAATGCCCAATTTATTATACTTGAAATGAGAAATGGTGCCCTAAAGGACTAGGAAATAAGGTGATGCAAAAAAAAAAAAAAAAATAAAATAAAAAAAAAAAATATATATATATATATATATATATATATATATATATATATATATATATATATATGTGGTGACAAAACTGTTATAAATTAGCAGTCATGTGAATAAACATAATATTTATTATGTTTTATTTTCTAGATTTTTTTGTATGTTAATTGTGCTTAATCATGAATATGTGATTTAAAGTTAAAGCAAGCCAATGCACGAAGAATCAACTTGTGTAATATACACTTTAAAAATGTACAGTAAACAAAGATATTTACTGCTTTGCTGTTCTAATTTTTTAACAAGCTGGTTTTAGTTAAACAGACTAATCTTCTGTACCGTACTCATGTCAAGCGATGCATTTTTAGCAATTCTGTTTTAGAAATATCCTGTAAATATAGATTGCGAAACCCATCATAGAAAAAAACAACATATGCCTATGTTCACCAAGTTCATTTCAAATATGATGATCTGTTAAAGCTCATTGTGTATTTTACAAAATTTATCTACCTCAGTTTTGAAGCAACTTCTTAATTTCTCAGGTTTACTATACAACTAGTAAAAAAAAAAAGTTTATGTTTTTATAACCCACAATCTATACAACTAGCACTGTTATAATGTTCCAGTTGTATACACATCATAATCTAAAATATGCTACAGCAACTTTTTACCATTTAACATACCATTCAATGCAAACAAGAACATTTTGGCCTGAACTACTGTGGGCTAAAAGAGTTAATCACCCAAAGAACTTTGGAAGAAAAATAGCTATAAAAAATAATTAAATTATATCAGTCCCTTCAGAAACCTTTGCAGAATAGGGATAGCAATATTTACTAAATTAACTGGCTCTTGGCATTTCATTAATGCAATGTGTAATGGATAGATTACCAGGAGACAGGGTCAGTCATTTCATGTGCGCCTGTAATATAATACCTGCCTGTGTTCATTAGTGTGTTGATGTCTCTATGCCAGCGAATTAGCCAAAGCCTTCTATTTGAGAGGGAATAAAAACATACCTGAAGACATGTATTTCGGCATGACACCTTTGACACTAAATATTAGTCAGCAACAGTCTGTTGGTGAATGCCAACACGCTTATATTAACTACTGTATCTGGAACGAAAGATAAAAATGGAACATGAATGGTTCAGAGGCAATTCGGAATGACTTACTGTAGAAACGCTTACTAAGGAGACACAGGAGTGCTGTTGTGCTAAATAACAGCACAGCTGTGATTTGGCCTTATCACATGATGATATTCAGAACATCAGATTTTGATTTGTTTGTTTAACCAGTTATTTTTCTCTTATCTATACACAACTGGCAGAACTAACTTACCATACTGGCGGAGCTGGCGACTGACAATTAGTGTAATTATAAGATGTGGAAGTGGTTTTAAATTTGTACAGCTAGTGTGTAGCCAAAAAGTGAAAAGAATAAACCATGGAGGTGGTGGACAGTCCTGTAAATCTGATAAGTTTCACTATATATTTATATTTAAACTTTTCTGCTTTATAATATCAGCTCCGTTAACGTCTGGGTTCAGGGGTTAAATCCCAAATAGCGTGAACGGAAAGCTATTGCACTAGGGTGTACAATCACTTGTTCCACATGCCATATACTGTAGTACCCTTGATTTGGAGGAGAAAGGAATTTGATATTCAGCCTTGTGTTAAAAACTACATTAGCTTCATTAGCCAAAAAAAAAAAAAAAAAACAACAACCGTAAACTATTTCTCTTTATGTGTAATAAATCTTAAATATACTACAATTTCACTTTTTGGATTCAATTATGAGAAAAATTCTTTCCCCTACATTCTAATTTATTTAGATGCACTTTACAATCCTTAAAACAGCAAAATATACTGAAACAGCAGAATATATTTATTACCGCTGCTCTGATCCTGTATTAGCTCACAAAAAAAAAAAAAAAAAAATGATGATGCCACTTTGCAACCCATCAAACAAAGCAAAATAAATTTCCAAAGTTTGCAACATAAGAGGCACTCGGTCATGCAAATACAAATGTCTGTTTCAATGCATTATACATAAAGCTAGCAACCTGACACCAGGGTACACTTCAGTGCTGTGAACAAATTTAAGGCTTGCCAAGGTTACTTTGTGTCTGCTTCTGTGAAGCCGATGATATTTCAGCAATAAAAATGAGTGTTTATGGATTTATATTCGTTATAAACCCAAGAGTGTCTGCATAGGGCTGTCAGGGTTTGGACTGTTATTAGATTTAGTCTTTCAATACTGCCAAGATGAGTTGAGGAAAAGGTGCCAGCAGAGAAGATCATAACTGTTAAAAAGAGAAAGTAACTACGCATGCTTCGAGTACATTAAAGTCATGCCACAACCATCCACATGCCATTATTAAGGAAAGCGAATAAGAGCAGTGACAACCGGTATGATGAAGAAGATCTATAGAGTGTTAAAGATCATTGGAAATGATGTCATAATACAGTACCTATACAGTTCTCTATTGCCAAGTAAGAAAAACACTTCTGTTGGGTATAATGATGGTTTGTCTGAGAACATGTTTACATGCTAATCAGAGGTGACCCGCAGACGCAGCTGTGCCACACTGCATTGTTGATTGTGATGCAGAATGGTTATTAGAGGCACTGTTTACACACTCAGCCCTGCTACAATTGTTCAAATTTGCTCCATTCTCAATTATTATAATTTGTCACCCAAAATGTTACACTCCAGAAATCTGCAGAATGAATGAGAGATTAGTTGGGCCGGAGTCTCATTTTCCAGTCAGATACATTTCCTGCAGCAACCTGATCCCATATAAAATTAGAATAAATCATAACGAGCAGATATATTGCTGCATTTAGGAGTTTTTTTGTTTTATTATGCTTATTACCTCACTTTTTGCCCTAACCGAGTCTGTTATTAACCTTCTGTAGATGTTTTTAATTGTGGCTGAGACACATATAGAGTAACCACAGGTGTTCAATTCAAATCTCTTTACATACCCAAAATGCTACTTTAAATATTCCACACCAAACGAAAAGATGTAGTTTATTTTCTGAAAATCTACCGCAATATCTGAAAATACAGTGGAGTGTTGTTGCTGCGCCTCAGGGTCTGTCTAGTGATCCCGTACAATAGCAGCACTCTCTTTCCACTCAACGGAGATCCCTCAGGACAGCTGGATTAAATCTTACTGCATGACCCGAATTTATTTGCGCTGCTGACTTTGTATCCCGTAGTTTCAGAGAAATATGTTAGGGCGGGAGTTAGAGAGAGATAAATCTAAAAACAAAAAAAGTGTGCTAGCTCAAATAAAACTTGTGGGCAGGACTGGGACCAAGAACAGTAGAGAAAAGGACAATTGAGTCTCGATATATATATAAATATATAAATGAATGAACGGAGAGAAAGAATAGCATTTTAGGCAACGTCTTATCAGTGCCATCTTGTCTAGCAGGGAAAATTTATTTAAACAATAAACGTGGGATTTAAGGCAGTGTCTCTTTTGCATCTGTCGGGATAAGACAAAGCTCTGCTTGGATTGATACAAGATGTCTGAGAAAATGAAACTCTTATCTGAGCGAATGCTCTCAGAGACTGATATCAGCTTCACAATCTTATATAAACATTAGAGAGGCGCTTGGCTTAAAGAAAGCTTTCTTTTTCTCTCTCTCTTTCTGTGTGTGTGTGTGTGTAGCTAAGGGTGTAAAAGCTGTGTGTGTAAAAGGCGAAAAGAAGTAAGACCTAAAGAGAAAGTGAAGAGTACTCTTCAGCACCCTTTCATCTCCCTAAAAGAGCCCCACAAAGAGCCCCATTAGTCCATCCTGCATGTCCAAATTTCTGCCTTCTTTTCTCTTTTTCATGAGGTATAATGTAGCAGCATTAAATCTAAATTGAATGAAACATCCAAATCTGTTAAGGTAGAGATTTAATAGGCAGAATAACAAAAATAAAAATAATAAAAACACCAAAAAATTTTGATATTTCTGCTTATTATCTCTTTTAATTAACCAAGCTACTCTAGTGGGTTTAGATGAGATGGCAGTAGAAAGAAACCTTGAGAGGAACCAGACTCAACAGGGAACCCATCTCCATTCAGGTGATAACGGACAGCAGGGATTGGTCTGTAGTCATACTGTGACTGGAGGCATCAGGGAGCAGAAGGGGTATCCGGTGTAAAACCTGTGTGCAGTTGCGTCTGGATTGGATAGTCCATTGTGAAGACCCCTCGATGGGAACAGCCGAAAGTCCAACAACTCTACCGTAGTAGGTTTATTAAGCAGATGGGTTACAACAGCAGAAGACCACACCAAGTGCCACTCCTGTCCGCTACAGTAAGAACGGAAACTGAGGCTACAATTCAAGTAGGCTCAACAAAATTGGACAATACTGTAGAAGAATGGAAAAACATTTTCTGGTCTCATGAGTCACATTTTGTGCTGTGACATTTGGAAGGTAGCATCAGAATTTGGTGTAAACAACATGAAAGCATGGTTCCATTCTGCCTTCTATCAATGGTTCAGGCTGCTGGTGATGGTGTAATGATGTGGAGGATATTTTCTTGATACTGTACACATTGGGCCCTTTAGTACCAATTGAGCATTGTTTATTAAATGCCACAGCCTACCTGAGTATTGTTGTTGACCATGTCCCTTTATGAATAAAAGATAACATGACATGTCTCAACTGGCCTCCACAGTCGCCAGATCTCAATCCAGTAGGGCACATTCGGTATGTGGTGGAACCATATCAATAGGACCAAAATCTCTAATATGCTCAGCACCTTGTTGAATTTGTGCCACATTGATGATCTCAGAGAGTTGTGAAGGCAATAAGGGGTCCATCTCAGTGCTACCTCCTGAAGTTACATATTATTATTTAATTAATATTTTTTATATCAGTAAGCATTTTCCCTTATGGAAAAATATAATGCAATATATTAAATAATACATTTCTATATATAGGAAACTAGTGCTTATATTTATTAATATATTGCAATATATGAATAGACCATGTATGGGTATAAATAATATCGAATTCATTAAAATTAAACTGAAAATGGCAAACTTACTTTACATTCTGTAGAAATGCCATTACCAACAAAGAACTAAAATAAAATATACCGAATATTTTATACCAAGAAGTGAAGCAACGAGATAATGTTTGTATTCAGAATTTCTGTACACACTTATCTCATCTTATCCTATCATTTAAGACCAAACCTATTTTCGATTATACATGTATGACTGAATGTTTAACACTGTCTCATGGCCAACCCAATGAAGTCTATAGTATAGATTTTCCACACATGCTCTAAGCCTGCAAATGTTTAAGTGGCCAGTGTATCAGAAAAATGTGCAGGAAGTTAAAAGTTAAAACCACAGAGTCTTGCTCTTAAATTGGAAAACAAAAAAAAACAAATTCTACCTGTGGGTGGTTTAGCATGTGGATTAGCATAGGTACTTAACACTAGAGAGGTTGAAAGTTGTTTTGTTTTTTATTTGCTTGTTTTTAATGGTAAAAATCAGTCAGCTGGTTACAGCTTTATTAATATTAGGCTGGTCATAAGTCAACCAGCGTGGTTTGACATATTGAGTTACTTTTTACCTGTCTTTTTAAAAAAAAATAAATAAGTTAATGTTACTGCATGATCAGTTTTTGAAAACCAGTAGTTTTATTATGGTGTGTTCAGTGTTTAACAGTAGTTACCAGAACATGTAACTTTAGAGACATCAGTTAATTATATTCTATAAATAAAGATCTATATGTTTGTGAAAAGGATTATCTTGGTAATTATATACACTTTGCTTTAATTGGGCTCAACCAAGCATTCGAGGAGAACAAGAATTTAAGAGTCCTTACATACAGCAAGCAACCAATTTTCCCTTTTAATTTTTTTTATCTCCTTTTTAACTGAGTCTTTTCACTGGAAGATTGTCACAATGTCGTGGACTCTGTGTACCTACTGTATAAATCATACTTTGAGTTGAGCAGTGTGACACTTAATTTCTTTGTCAGGTTGTGTGCCGGTTTATGTATCAATATCATTTAGTCTTGATTTGCCAGATTTTTCTCTTGTCTGTTATATTGTGCAAATTTAAAAATTTATTACACAATAGAAACTGTATATTGTAGTTTGCACATTTAAGTTTTTCATTTATGTATTTATTTTTCCGCATGGGTTTGATTTACAAATAAGTAGTAATAGTAAACTGTAATATTTGTAATATTGTTCACCTGCTTGTTTTAATGTTGTGGTGGACAGAGGTCAGTATGGACACTGACTGGTCTCAGGTGGTGTTTGTTGTGGCTCATCACTGTATTATGTTATTTGAGAATTTTTTATATGTTCAATAAACTATAATATTTCTTATGTGTCTTAAGCATATTGCATGAGCATATTTTAAAGAAATGGATATATTTAATCAAATTCAATATATTATGAAGTTTATTGTTAATTATAAAATTACATACATTTGGATACATTATATATATATATATATATATATATATATATATATATATATATATATATTTCTCAAAATATGAAAAGTGGCCATTTCTAATGAATTTTCAATATATTGTAATATTGATACAATATATTATTTTGAACAGTAGATCAGAACACTAAATCATTCAATATATCGACAGTTAATATATAGAGCAATATATTTTCTTTCCGTAAGGGGTTATCTACGGTACCAGTTATCCTGGTCAGTGTCATGATTGAGCTTGAGCTTGAACACCCCGTATTTGGACTGCCAGTATATCATAAGGCACTGAACAATTTAGAGTAGTAACCCTACTAATTTTTATTTTATTTTATTTATTTTAAATTCTTTTTTGAAAGGAAACTTGTGAGCTGAGAGGAAACCGTATTCACAAAACAGCAATCACGAACAACCCCAAACTTGGAGCCAGATGAAACCATGGCTGGTTGTTAAGGAAACAAAATTAGCCATGTTTTATGGGTGGAAGGAATGTCATACTCTTATTACCCTTTGATCACAGTGATGTGTTAGCCAATCATGTGTAAGCTCATGGATGTAGATGGAGGAGGGCAGATAGAGCTTTCTTCTGGAGTGTATTAATTTGTCCTGTGATGTAGCATGAACAGCAGTTTGTAAAGTTGTTTTAGGATAAGAGAGAGTGGGTGGAAAGGAACCAGCAGGTGACCATATTTAGAGGGGGATTAGAGTACGCTCCACAAAATCCTCCTGTGCCACCATTCTGTCCAGGCTAAAATTAACTGAAGGCATTTTTTTTTTAGATCACAATGCTTTTGAAAAAACACTTCGTCAGAGTTAGTGGTCGGTAGTATGCTTACATACTGAAGATTTTATGAGGTGTACTGTATGACACATCTTTTTTGACTAAGCTTTTACAATAACCATAAACAACTTTATGTGGTTTGTATCCAAGTTGGCTTAGCAGGCAGAAAGAAAGAAATAAAATTCATGTGTACAGTCCAATGAAATATTTTGCTTTGCATATTCAAGCTTGGAGGGACTTTGGTGAGAGCACCAGGTCAGCCATTATACAGTTCTCCTGGAGCAGAGAAAGATAAAGCCTTTGCTCAAGGGCTCAACACTGGTTGGTTGGTGGTCATGAGATTTGAATATATAACCTTCTGGTCAGTAGCCTAGAGCGTTAACTGCTGAGCAGGACTGCCCCTTTGCTTGTATAAATCATACATTATATAATGATTGTGAGATTATCTTGGATTTCCTATATAGACCTGGAGACACTACACCTTTTAACAAGACACTTCCAGGAACTATCGACATAAATGAACCGGTTTTCTTTTACTATTCTCTGTTTCCTCAGAGCACAGCAAGTAGTCTCTTCTCTCTCATAGTCTCTCTGTGGCTCAGCACATATCTCTGAGTGAGCACTGTAGAGGAGCTGGCTGGCATCTGGCACTGTTACATGGTATCTTGGGATTTGAGGCTTTTTGCCCAGGAAGACAGGCAGTATCCCACAGCCATCACTCACCTGCTGTTACTTTTATTTGTTTTGTTGTGTCAAACGTAAGTGGTGTACTTTTATTTGTCTGGCACCCTAGTGCAATTCCAGTTTCGAACATAACTTTTGTTTCTGTTAACTTTGATTTGTACGTTACTGTACCTGCCTGCCATTTGGGTTTAAATATACAAGTACTTTAGAGAAGTAGTCTTTGGGTAAATACTGCAGTGATTAATGTTTAAATTGATGCAAGGAGTAGCATCTTATTTCTAAAACCACTAGGGTGCATCTATTTCTATGCCGCTATCATGTACTGTTTAAGTCTGATACACATAAAACTGTTCCAATACTATTGCATTAATACAGCAGAGCTGGACACACACTGTGTCTAATTATGTAAGGCTCCTATTATCACAGCTTTTTTTGTTGTTGACATCTTTGATGAGAGGATACTATATATCTGGGCATGGAAAAGTTCCCGAAGGAAACCCACCAAGCACGAGACGAACATGCAAACTCCATGCACACAGAGATGGGAATCAGGACCCTGAAAGCAATGCATTTACTGTTAATTAGAAATATATTTATATATTTTTACATGCATATTTCAGAAAACCTTTCCCAAACAGCATTAAAAGTCTGTAGCAGGACATTTTGCCCTATCACTGATATTTGCACTACCAGTGTCAACCCATAGTTTATCGGCTCAACTACATGGTGAATTGATGAGGATTTCACTTTGCAAAGTTGCCTCTGAGATGCTTCAGATATGGGGCAATCAGTATTGGCAAGCACCCAAAAGCAAGTATTCGTACTCGTACTCATCCTCAAAAAGTGCTCAATTAAAAAAAAATAAATAAATAAAATAAAAATTAGAAGATGTGTAAAGATATGTTACTGTACAAGCAAAGAAAGACACTAAGGAGATTTATGGAATGACTGGAATTGGGTTAGGAACTGAACAACACATTGTTAAAACCTAGAAATCTACACAATGTGATGTGAACTCACATGATTAGTACTAAACAGCCATGTGTGTAAATTAGCAGGACTAATTTACTAGGGAGCATAAAGATTGGGCTTTGGAGCAATGATTAAGGTTCATGTAGTCTGATGAGTTCAGATTGATTCCAAAGTAATCAGGGTAAGAAGGTAGGCACATGAAGCGATGCACCCATCATGCATAGTGTCCACTGTATGTCCATATGATGTGGGGTTGCTTTAGTTGGTGAGGTCAAGACTCAGCAATGTTATGTGGCAATAAAATGAAGTCAGCTGATGACCTGAATGTACTGAATGACCAGGTTATCACATGGCAGGGTGAAAATGCCGAGATTCATGGGGTTTAAATAGTGAAAGGGTGGTTTCATGAGTTTTTTTTTAGGATGTTCTGGAGAAGACTTTACAGAGTCTTCTCCAGAATTTAACTCCCTCATTATCAATAATAGCTCTCAACCAAAAATTCCAGCAATGCTTAATGGAAATGTTGTAACATTTTTTTTATTAGCCAAAGCTGACTATCAAAAACGGTTCAGGTTCACCAATTATTATGAAATGACAAAAATCACAAAGCATAATGCATGGTCGATATAGCAATAATGAGATTTTTAGCAATTAAATAAAGCTTTGCTTAGAATATGTAAGTGTTGGTATTTAAAATAAAATACATGCTGCCCTGATTCATGCTTATTCAAATGTATCCTATCCACTAAACAGATCATAGGTTATAAAGCTATAATTTAGCGCATGTTTTCAAGATAAGAGTTATTTTTTAAATTAACAATATAGTGTAATGGTTTGTGACCAATTTATTTCACAACGTACTGTATCCCTCCATGAATTACATGTCAGCCCTTGCAATAAGTAAGAGCTGTGAATGGCTGCTCTTTATTTGTCCCCTTAGATTATACATTAATATGCAGTATCTATATATAATAATAAGTTTTCAGGGTTGTATGAGGTCCTTATTGGTTTCTCTCCACCTTGAGACTGCTGCAATTGCTGGCCTTGTTTTTTTTTTTTTTTCAAAGCAACCATGTACTCACATTAAAAATGAACAATAGAGTGTGGTGTGAAGGATAACTGAAATTATTAATTAGTGATTTATGACCCAAGTGTATTCAGTTTAACTATGTAAAGGTTTACCCTCTGTTTTTTTTTTACATGATTTACCATTAAAATGGGAAAAGCTCCAAAACTATAGCATTATTATTAAAAGCCGTATCCACTTATGCTGAGATCCTTTTATCCAAACAAGGATGTTATTTTTTCCCCTCTCTAGATTATTTATTATTTTATTTGTGTTTATGTGAAGATGCTCAAATATACAGTAAATCAACTCAATGTACTGTAGTTATTGTTCCATATGTAATTCTGATTTGTAGGTAAGACGTCTAATCATATAACTCTTATTAACCTTGATTTACTTCATCCACACTGACTACACTAAGCTGCACTGCAGCACACACACACATACACACACACACACACATGCACGCACAGCAGGAGCAGCAGCACAATGCATAAAATCATACAGATGAAGTGCTTTCGTTTATGTTCCCATCAAAAAACTGAGACTGAGAAAAAGTGTGAGGTTTGTAACTTTAACCGTGACATGGTGGTTGGTGCCAGATGGTCTGGTTTGAGCATTCCGAAACTTCTGATTGTTCCAGGAAATGTCTTTAAAGTTTATTTATAAATTAATAAATAAATAAATACATAAACAATCTGCAAGTTTAAAGTGGGGCAACATGTCTCCACAATAATCTCCAAAAAAACAAGTTATAACCAGGTAATAGTAATAAGCATGTACAGTTTTGTGCAAAAGTCTTGAGCCATTGCTCAAAGTGCCTAAAGATGCAATCTTAAATTTGGTCGTTTATGTAACAACCTTAGCAGCAACCTCATTTCCCCTCTCGTCTGTTCTAACCACTCAGCATCACCAGTATATTAATCACTGGTCTAATCATTTGTCATCAGCCATCCTTAAGACTACATAAAAAAATACATTAAAGTTTTAGAGGTGGCTCAGGACTTGTACAATTGTGCACAGTTCTGTAGATTTTCCACCTCAAAAAAAAACTGTACTGTACATGACACTGTTACAGATATAATAAATATCCATCCTTAATACTATCATCATGACTTTTTTTTTTCATTTTCATTAAGGGAAAATATAAAGGTGTCTGTACATACTATTGAACATAAATTTGAAACTTAAAGAGCTCCAAGTAATCTCATTTGCACGTCCCTACAGAAGAAAGTACTGTAGTGATGATGAACAAATTAGTTTTCAAGAATCTCAAAAAAACTTAAAAATTAAAAGTAAGTATTTATACACATGAACGAAGCTTTTCTGTTCCTTTGCTGCATGAAAAAAACAAAATTTTGCACACAAGCATTTACAGTAAAAGATTAACTATGAGAGAAGTATTTGGGAAAACATTTAGCGCAACTTAACATTTTCACAACTTTCAAGTTTCACACTCGTCTTAAAATGGAATTAAATCCTTTTCCCTAGATCACTCTTTGCACAAAACTCCACGAGTTAAAGTAAAAATAGGTCTTTGGAGTGTTTTGTTAATTAAAAAAAGATTGAAATATCTCATTTACTTAAGTACTTAGATCTCTAGTTGTGACACTTTCAATTGAACTCTTGTACATCCTACTCCTATCAGTGGTCCTTGAGATGCTTCTATAATTTCACTGGAGTCCACCTGTGCCTAGCTGAATTCATTGGGCATAATTACAAAAAGCGCACACCTGTCTATATAAGGTCCCAGCAAACATTGGTCCGAAAGTGACGTTGTGTCCCTGGCCAAAACCAGTCGGAATTTGGAAGAGATTTGGAAACAACCAATAGTCTTTCCAGATCTGTCAACTCAGCCAAACTGGGGATAAGGAGCCCTGATCAGACAGGTAACCAAGAGCCCATGGACCACTGTAAACGAGATGCTGAGTTCCCTTGGGGAGATGAGAGTTTTACAGAAGGACAAGCATCACTTCTGCAGTCCACCAATCAGGCTTCTATAGTACAGTGGCCAGACAGAAGCCATTCCTCACTAAAAAAGCATATGACAGCCTGCTGGGAGTTTGCCAAAAAGCACCTGAAGGACTCTTAGACTGTGAGAAACAAAATACTCTGGTATGATGACCAGGCTCTGTGCATGAAAAACCATAGAGTCAAATCCCAAAAAAAGGGATGTAAAAATAGAGTAAAAACCTACTTTGAGGTGGTACAGAGAAGTAGTGGTTAGCACTGTCTTAGCTGTCTTAGTGTTAGCTGGGCTTCTGCCAGGTGATCTTGTTTTCTCCAACAGTCCAAAAACCTGCAAATTAATTGGCATTAATTGGCATTTCCAAATTGCTCATAGTGTTAGCGATTGCCTTGCAAAGGATTGGCACCTTGTCCATGGTGGACTCCTCCTCATGCCCAAAGTCTCCTGGGATAGGCTTTAGGCTCCACAAACCTGTACAGTAAGTGGTATAGAAGATGGATGAATGAATGAATGAATGAATGAATGAATATAATGACCACAAACTTAGCTAATTAACTCACAACTGGTTTCTAAACTGAATGGTAAAGTTGAGTGTATGACGTGATTTTATTTATGGAAGCTTTGAAATTGAAGTCACTATCATTACATAGTTAAAACGAACATAAATGCAGTAAACATTAATGCTATTTATGTTTACTAAATCAGCACAACATAAAAGGTTAACTTCATTTTACAGGACATGTTCACATTCTCGAGAAGACAGCATGCCATAAAAATTAATGCTACCACCTGGAAGCACAAATTATGCACAAACAGCAGGGCACAGCACATCATCGGAGTATTGCAATAAGGTCTAAATGGAAAATTGGCCACACGCTCAATCAAATGATAGAAATGATAAATTGTTTAGTCATCCAGTGAGCATACTTGTTCTGTTGCTTGTTTTGAACAGGTGTTGTGTCCTAGTTTGCATCCCCTGCTACGGAGCAAATAGATAGAAAGGGATGTGATTTGGAATGTCCGTTTTATTGGGTAATAAATGTAATAGATGTAGAAGCGCATAGATCAGTTTATTCTGCATGCAAAAATAGATCCAAGAGAATTACTGTATATATATAGTGTATGGCTTTGTATGATTATGCAATAAGAATGAATATCTATAAGAAATGTTTTTTTTACACTTATCCCCTAGTTTCATTTGGTAAGAATACATATATACATGTATACATTATCTACATGTATCATGTACAGAACATGCATTTTGGCACTTTTGCACTTTTAGAGAAAATTTTACATGTCAGTTTGGCCCAAGCAGAATAGAAGGGTTAATAAAAGGGAAACATTCTGCAGTTACCCATCTTTTCCCTTTTCCTTTTCTCTTTTTAATTCCTCCAGGAAATTGACCACTAGCCCTATTTTCCCCCTCTTTGACCATCCTCATTAAACCTCCTCTTGACTGGGGTGAAAAAGGTGAGCCTCTGCCAAGCTTGGATGTTCAAAGCAATTCTCCACACAGAAAAAGGACCGTGCCCTCTGCCTCCGCAGTCAATGCCCTATCAGAGCACTTCCATGCCATCCACCCACACCACCTAGAGACTGCCAAATGTAATGCACTGGCTATATTTGGGCTTTGTGTCCTCTACTTCAGGCACTCACAGCATCTGACATCCACAGGAGGTAAATGTAAAATAGATCATTAACTTTAAGAATGAATTAGCTACATCATTCGGGCATGTGACCATTCTCTATGTGGTTCTGGAAGTGCTGCAATTAAAACCTTGTGTTTGAGCCATAAGAGAGATACTTTACACCAATCTGGACTTGTTGTGCCAGACCAGTAGGAATGAAAATAAAACTTGTGTGTGTAAAAGCCCTTTTCTCTTCTTCTTCAACTTAAGAACATTGTCATTTTGTGTTGGTGTTTATAAAGATTATAATGGCACTTCCATGCAAAAGGCAACCGGACTTTGAGGGAAAATTAGGTGTACTGTATGAGGTTTATAGCAAACCATACACTAATACACTTATAATGCTACATCTGCTCATACTGACTACTTGTACAGTACATCAATCAGTAGTCAGTTCTGAGTGTCAAAAAAAAACAACAACAATGAAAAATCATGAACAAAAGAATGATGCAAAGTACACATTAAACTAAACACATTAAACTAAACTAAATTTAGATTGTCACATAAACAACAGTATACTGTACAGCATGATGTGCTGTTTGTGACCTAAAAAGAAAAAAATAAGAATAGAAAGGACAGGAAGATAGAAAGATGTTACTTTTTTAAATAAAAGAAAATTACACAAAAAATGTAAATTAAAAATTTTGAGATGACATGTAGAAATCTACGAATTTATGTTACGACAAAATACAATTAAAATAGAAATAAGTAAAATATAGAAGTTACACAAAATGTGCAAAGTGTAATTATGCTAAGAAGTGAGTTATAACTCTTTTTATTCAGTAATTGCTGATTTAATAATTTCACAGTAATCTTTTTCATAATTACTACTTACATACTTAACAGACTTTATGGAGTCTGGACTGATTCGGACATTTAGACCATAATGTGGAAATGTCCATAATGCCCATCCATAATGCCAGTTTATCCTAAATCATTTATTCAAAAAATGACATTCTCATATCCACACTTTTTGTATCTATTTTACTCTCTTTCAAAGTAGAAGTGTAATTCTTTCTGCAGTTACCTTTAAAATTCATATAAGTTATAGAAAACCTGATTCATCCATACATTTTTAAAATTTCTATCCATAAATTTTTATTTCTGTGGAGCTGCTTGTCTACAATTTCAATTTTAAAATCACTATCCAAAATAAAATTGAATTGATATAAACTTATATACTTTAGGGATTTTTTGACTTATACTGTATAGCTAAAGAGTTTATATTAAAATTCATGCAAACCTAATCATTGATAAAACGTTTAGTTTTGTGTAGCAATATAAGGCACAACACAAGTCAGTAATTTTCTTTCTAACATATGAGACACTTAGACTTACAGCTCAACAAGGTTAAAACTTTAAGGGTACCCCAAAACTATATGATTACAATTCTAAGAATCAGACATTAGCAGAACACAAATAGAACCATATTATACTGTTGAATTGTTTCATTTTATAAGTTTATATCAGCTTGTTTCTTATTATTTCAAATTAAATGAAAAGCAGGCTTTATGCTTTAAGATCCGATACGTAAAGATATCTCACCTTTTAACCTCTAAAATTGTTGGACTTTTTACTTTAGATTTTTTTTTTTAATTATTATCATTAAAATTCAGTCCCACATACACTGGAAAGTTTCAGTTAACGACAGTGATGCCTATTTTATCTAATGTTTGTCACAGTATTACGTCATTTCCTACTGTAAGGAGGACTGCACTGAGAACATTTATGTCAATAGAATAAACTTATTTATTTATTTACTCTCACCAAGTTTATGTAAATCATTTACATCATTGAAGTGATGCTTTCTTCAGCTTTCCTCCAGTTTCAAGGTTGTTCTTTTCACTTCGAATGTTAACAAAACATGGATATTGATTGAGTAATGCTGCCTTTGCTAAGTTCATCCTATGGTCATTGTTTATAATGACTGACTTGCAGCCTTATAAAACCTATAAAATGAGCCAGGGTCTAAAAATACTGTCAGGATAAAGAAGGAGAAACAAATAAACATTGATCAGAGTAGCTAAGAACGTTCTCACATATATCTAATTATCTCAATGTCAAGATGACAGTGATTAGAAAAGCAGAAAAAAAAGGAGTTCTGCATATAGGTTGCTTTTTTTTAGAGAGCTTATTACTAGAAATAAAAATGAAATGACAATAAGCTATTTACTACAAGATGATGACATAAAATGTTATCGCATATGTACAGATCCTAAGCCGCAGACCTTCTTGAAACCTTTTTTGAAAACATACATTTTTATTTTTATTTCATTTTGTTTTATCTCATATATAACAAGACAGTGCATTAAAACAAGCCCATTATAACAGACCTACCTTTTATATTTTAGTCATAGATATTTAGAACACAGCCAAATCCTCCGTGTTGAATTAACAGCATGCAGTGCAGCTGGACTCACATGAACTCATGTTAAAAGGCTTAAAAACAACACTGGGGATTTTGCTGAGAATCCTCCACATAAAGTCTCAAAACAATATATTGCATACCTATTACAGATCAGCAACAACAATAAAACATCGACTTAAAACCACAGGGGTTTTGGGTTCCCCTTGCGCCACTGGAGAATGGCTCTGCAGGGTCTCTGGGGGTGTGCCGTGGTGTCTGGCATCGGAACATTGGCAGTGGATCCTTGGGGTGCTACGAGTTGCGGTGTGCATCCTCAATGGATCAGACTTGTTTGTGGAGTGCAGGGTGACTTTTGTTCCCTACGGGTCTTGTGTGCCAATGATCCTGTCTCTGCTTTACTGGTGTATATTTGTTAATTAGTGTTAATGTGGTAATCCTACATGGTCTTAATGTTATGGCTTATCAGTATATGAATACAGATGATTGAGCATTAATAGGAGGTAGTGTTATGTACAGTACTGTATGCTGCACCCACAATATAAAAAGCCTTTCCCACACCCCTATGTGAGGGTAAAATATTAGGATGCGGTCCCAAAGCTTACATATTCTTCACCCATAATTCACATTATGTTTTCATAATCTATACTGCATTTTGTTTTATGTTTTTATCTTCTCTGCTTATTTCCCATGAGCGTCCTAACTTGTAAGGGGGTTTGATCAAGTTTCACCATAGCCCGTTCTTAACACATTTCGATCAGCACTTGCGTCACAAATACTGTCTTTTGGCTTATTTTTCAAAAGCTTCATGTTGAGCAAAATTTACTGAAAAATACTCTTACACTGGCTCTCACTCAGTAACGCACTTGTGAATGTTTGGATAATTAATTCAGTGTATCCATTAGTTCCTATATCGTTGCACTCTACTTCCTTGATCCATCGTTTAACCAAGACACTCCAATTAGAAAGATCAATACGATGAAAAATCACCACACGTGCACACACACACACACACACACACACACACACACATTTGTCTCACTACCTTTGTGAGGACCTTTCACTTAAGTAAATATTAATGCGGCTAATTAATGCTAGGGAACTAATTAATGCTTTGCAGCTAATTAATGTTATGCTTTAGGGCAAACATTTGTGTTGATCTAATTAAAAGCTTAACATTTTTGTTGCTGTTCATTTTTTTTATTCCTATATACTGTATATATTGCAAAATGAGAAAAAGACATTTTTAGACGTATATTTAGTTTTTAGTCTATTCATAACAAAGCATTTATGGAGTGTTTTTTTATTTATTTATTTTCTCTTTTTTTATTCTTATTATTTTTTATTATCTCTTCTTATCTTTATTCTATTCAACTATCACATACTGTTTTGCTGTATTTCAGAGCTATGATGCACTTCCCACGAGGCATTTATGAAAGAAAATTAAGCACAGATATAAGTCCATAACAGTCAGAAGAAAATACTATTTTGACAATGTTTTGGCATTTATGCTAACCATCCTTAGCCTCAAAAAAAAAAAAAAGAAGAAGAAAAAGGCACAAAATATGCTCTAACAGCTTATATAACTTCTTGCTTCTTAAAAAAAAAGTCTAAAAACTAAACTGCCGAAATAAAGCACTAATTTATATTTGTGTTACCACTGTAAACTCTGGAAAACTGTGATGTCACCTCTTGTAGTGTAGACATTTTACATTTTTGGCAGACTGATAAGTCACTTTAAAAGAAAATTGACACACTAATCTTTTTTTAATGAAAATATGAAATTTGTTGATGGTATGGGATTTGCTGATTCCAAAAGGAGTGTTAAATTGCTGTGTCATATTCAGTGTAAGTTTATTCCTACTGTGTGTAATATTCTTGGCAGTGTATCAGTTAGAAAAATGCAGCAGAGTAGGCATAATCTATATATTTGGGCTCATGGCCTTGGAACAGTCATCAGTCAGTAACATTATGTTTTTGTTCTAACTAAATTAACAGTGCAATTTTCCAGCTTGCTCACCACTTTCTGCCCAGCTTTATCTTTGCTACGTTTGTGACCACATACACACATACACAATCAGTTCAGTGCTCAGAGAGAGAGAGAGAGAGAGGGGGGGGGGGGAGAGAAAGCACCCGATCAGATTTCCCAAAGAACGCTCAAGATACCAGAATTGCTTCCTCGGTGGTCCATATGTTAGAGAGCCGATGGATTTTCCTTTGGAAATCAAAAAACCTGCCTGATTTTCATTTTAAAATGAGAAAACATTTCATTTTCAACATCAAAAAATAGAAGGAAAAAAAAAAGAAAATCATATATTATTTTCTGTAGAAAATGAAGCATTTGGGCCATTAATTGTTACATTTATTATGTTTATAAATGGTAATTGGAAATTCCAATCATCATTGTGTGTGCTAGTTTATTGCATAATTATTATTTTCATTAGTATAACAAAATTTCATGTTGTGTTAATGGTTGGGAATTAGGTACATATTTTAATTGTTTAATTGCTAAAGACTTTGGTCCCCATAGATGAGCCCTGTCTATACAATATATAGACCATTAGCAAAAAAAGAGTGAAGACACAGTTTCATGGTTTTAACCTGGGTCAAGTTTAATCCATTTTGCAATACATCTGCATTTCTACTAAAGTCAAACCAAGATTTCTGTCTACTGTATTTTATTTTTTTTTAAATGAGTCTAAAGAGAAATAGTTAACTTTTTCCTTTGAGCTGAAAAGCATTAAGAAACAATGTATAGCGTATGCCTTTCCATTTTCTTTAATGCTTTTTCACCTTTAAGATTCCTACACATAGTGAGAATATGTTAGAACCTTAAAATTGATTTGAATAGGATGTGCTTAGCTGCACAGTGAGATTTTATTCTCCCATAATGTTATACTGTTTAAATAGATCCTGCATGACCCATTTGCTGTTAAGAAGAAAATTCACCTCTGGTTTTGTTTTCTTTTATACTAATATGGCAGTTGATTATTTTATTGTTACCATGATAACCCCTGATTGCACTCTTTGTTTACTTTAGAAAATAAATTAATTAAAGGCCATAGGACTGACATATAAACAGTGGGTGTACTGTACGTATATGGCAAGATACATAAAAAGTAAAACTTGATGTGAAATGTACAGTATGTCACACATACTCTTGACTGTTGAAACACGCTTCTCTACTTTGTGTGCATGTGTGTGAAATGATGTTGCTCCAATGCTAAAATAATGAGCTGAACTAATGTGCTTCACAGCTATACGTCACTGAACCCCTTCACTGAACTCCCCAGTTATCATAGCTCTTAAGATGGTAAAGGCTACAGCTGCTCATTCAGATGGAAATTTTCTGTGATTATTGAAACAGGTCTACCCTCCTTGTCCAATTTTATTCATTCCAGGCTTGTGTGTCCATGAAATGACTATTTGTATTAAGAATTGGCATCAGGCTACATGCAATATCAAGAATGGAAATGGGAAAATTCATGGTCACTCTGATGTAAGGGGCTTTGTGAGTATTGTGGAGTCCAGTAGTTATTCATAAAGAAAAACATATTTGATGTTTGTCAACCTAAATCTCAAATCTAAATACTTAGAGCTGGGTTGCTCCAGTTGCATGGCCCATTTAAGATTATTTATATTTACAATGATGGGCACCATTGCATTTGTCACCTTAAGTGCCCTCGCACATGCCCCACCTGCAATCTTAGTTAAAGACTGGATTCAATTTTCTATGAAACTGAATTATGGTTTGGACCAAAACAAAAAGAATATTTGAGGAAGAAACAGAGAGGGCTTTTTCTCCAGATGTCTCCAATTGCTAATTGGTAGATGGATAGTGTTCTCTTTTAACTTCAAAACATCTAATTATGTCAGGTGTCAGGTGTCCTAAAGATCTTGTGTGAACATGAAGAATTGGCCACAATAAATCCTTTGTAAGTTGGTAGTTAATCAGAAATGGTGCCAGTATGTGCCATCGTTTGCTAATGCGGTGGGTCATTTGTTTGTTTACGGACCGCTCTCAGGGATCTCGGCCTAATGATATACCCATCAAAGTCAACTTTTTGCTGAAATGCTGTTCTTGTCAGTTTGCCTTGTTTGCCTGTAAGAACATCATCCACATTGTTATACCTACTGTAGTACTGTATATAGTTTCAATGTCTTGCTTCATTCTCTTTCCAGGCAAAGTGATTTTTGGAAAAACTTTAAGGAACTAAATATATGAGGGAAAAAATGATGCCACACATGGATATACAGCCTCACAAGTACACACACTTATCATTCAACTAAATTTTGTTCCTTCCAACTTTTTCTCAGGAAATCAACAGTATTTAAAATATAATCAGGGTTGATGTAGAATGACCGTTATGTCAATAGAAAAAAAAAACAGTACCACATTCTAATTCTTTGTCTGGAAAGCAGATCCAAAGTTAAGCTTGTTAAATAAAAGCAAGCTAATTTCCATCCTTTGCATCTGCCCAGCTTGATTGCTTTGTGAACATTGTTAATTGGCAATTTGGATGGGCCGCTACACCAATCACAGCTATGAAGAGTGTGACCCACTCTTTTGCAAAAATCACAATAATGGAGAGAGAGAGAAAATGAAAGAGAGAGGCCAATTATGAATTCGCAGTCTTATTTTATATTCAGCTAATCATCACCAATTAATACAGGATTGAAACAACAGGGTATAACCAGGACCAGCAGAGCAATAAATTAGCAAGCCATCCATACAGTGTTTACCTACAGTTTTGATTCTAAATTGTCATTATTTATCATCTGAAGGTCAAACTTCAGATTTAATGTTTTAGGAACGTCCCAGTTTGATATGATAGGATATGTGATAAGACGTATAGAACTAATAGACAGGAACAAATATAAACTTTAAGTACCTTATTTTTCTTATGTTCTGTTATTTGTGCATTTAAAAGTCACAGTTTGGCATAAATTAAAAAAAAAAAAAAAAAAATATATATATATATATATATATATATATATATATATATATATATATATATATGACTTTATTATGGTACACACAGATTTAGGATGTACAGACATTATCCACTTATAACCATCCTTTCCCTTTTCCAATTTTTGCAACATATTTTACTACATAAATAGATCTGTACATCATAGACATGCAATACTCATTAAACAATCTCATTAAATTTTACATTTTAACATATATTTGCATTTTATACACCACTATGCACAAAAGTTACATTATATTTTATAATACAGCAGCAGAAGGCATCGTTGAGTGCTGCAAGGAAAGTGAAGAAACAGGTCAATATTTATTCTCTTTTTTTTAGTTTCTGTACAGAGATGGTTAATTGCATATTAAAGTAACAAAACTGAGGTCATGCCTTTTCATGGTGTTTTATTGCCTGTGTTTTAACTTGTATCACTAAAGAATACCTAGCCGCAGTTTAATGAGTATCACTGTATGAGTAATAGAGAGGCGATTTATTAATTTGTATATTAAGTTTACAACTATGTTTAAATCTGCAGCATGTACATATTTGGCATTTGCATTCTATGGTAGAAAAAATGTCTTTTCAAGCTGCCTAAGAAAGAACATTCTTGAGTGAAACAAGTAATTGCAACCCCAGTTCACTTGCTTTACATTTAACCCTATTTGGGATTTAACTCCAGAACCCAGAATTTCCTCTGCTTAAGAAGATCAGCTAAGTAGAAATATAAAGTAAACTTATAAATAAGTTTATTCTCCTAACTTTTTGCTACATAGTAGTGGCAAGTGTTTAAAACTACTTTCACCCAAGGTCACTTATTCACTCGCCAGCTTCGTCAGTCTTGGTTAGTTAGTTTTGTCAGTTACAAAAGGATATGTCTTGGCAGAGCAAAATTACTTGTAAAATAAACAAACAAATCATAATATATTCATAATAAATGACATTTGTGGAACTAATGTATAGAAGCTATATCACACTCGCATAGTTGTGCTGTGATGCCTTCAGTACTTGGGCTCTGCCCTCATGCCTTGTGTGATATTGCTTAATTATACCACTAAATTTATTATTTTTATAAGTATATTTTTAAGTTCTAAATTAAACTGTTTTTAGTTACATACTTCCAAAAGTCAATTAATGGCATTGGTGGATCACCAACGGCATAAAACATGTGCCAAATTGTTGTGCGGATCAGTTGGTCCACTGCGGCGACCCCTCAATGGGAGCACCTAAAAATCTAAAAACAACTCCCAGAAGTCAATTAACTCTTACATTTTATTAAAAAACAAATGATATTCTCAATTCTTTAAAAAACCTTAGGCACTTGCATTCTATAAACTAAAGGGTTTATTAAATAATACCTATACCTATACCTTATGGTTTACATGGTCTTCTATTATGAAAGATTGGAGATAAGAAACAAATTATTGTTCACCTCACTATTCTGGATCAATAACGCCAGTCAGCCAGGATAATTAATTAAGGCAATAAATAAATAAGCCTTGTTCATGTTTCATGTTTCCAGAAGTCAATTAGGGGCATTGGTGGTAGGTTTCTCGTCTTCTCACCATGCGGAAGGCCCAGGTTTAATTCCCAGCCAATGTCCAAACCCCAGACACTGGATGAAGTGCTGGTCCCAAGCCGAGATTAAATGGGAGAGTTGCGTCAGGAAGGACATCAGGCAACAAACCTGTGCCAAATTGTTGTGCGGATCAGTTGGTCCATTGTGACGACCTCTTAATAGAAGCAGCTGAAAGACTAACAACACGTTCCAGAAGTCAATTACCTCCTACATTTTATTGAAAAACAAAAGATATTCCCAATTCATGGCAAAGGACTGGCCTCATATCTGTTGGGCCAATCCTGGGCCACGCCCCACCAGAGAACAGCAGTGCTGAGCAACAAGCCAAGGAAGGTTATTTTCTTATATTAGTTCACAATAGGGGCAAAATCTAAATGGCTTGTTTAAGCCCCAGGAAATACAATAAAATCACAAAAAGTAGAGTTTTTTTTTTGTTTGTTCAGACAGAGACCTAGTTGAATGTCTAAGAATAATTGAAAAGGGAATTTACATAATAGGCCCCCTTTATAGCAGCAATAACAGTAAGTCAAGGTGCCTAAACTTGTAATCGCTTTATTAAAATATTATTCATCTTACATCTACAGTAAATATAAAATTAGAACAGGAACATGCATGCCATAAAAAAACAGTAGATTACAGAAAGCAACTCTTATTTGGAATAATACCTGTACCTTATAGTTTACATGGATTTCTATTATGAAATATTGGAAATAGAAACAAATGCCAAATCATTGTTCACCCCGCTATTCTGGATCAATAACGCCAGTCGACCAGAAGAATTAATTAAGCCAATAAATAAATAAGCCTTGTTCATGTTTCAAAGATTATAGACAATACAGTCCATTAGCCCGTTAGATTGGTATGTATGTTTCATGTAGGAACATTAATTTAACTGAGTTTCCTAGTGTGGCAGAACATTGGTCACTTTACTTCTTTGAGTAAGACAGTAGCACAAGGCATAAAAAGATGCAAGTAGAGGTGAAGAGCTTATGGTAAAGTTCACAATAAATATGCATTTTGCGACGGCCAAGAGAACAGTTCAAGCACAGCTTTTGACATATTTCAAAAAGAAGAGAACCGAAGGTATGAAACATGCACAAATCCTCTTAGCGGAGACGATTCAGTTGGAGTTTTTGAAATGACTGATAGCTTTAATGATTATAAAAGATGCATTCTTTACTCATTTTGAGTAATCACTCACTCATCTGGATCCTATCCCAGGAGGCTTAGGGCACGACGCAGGGTACACCCTGGACAGGGTGACAATCTATCGCAAGGCACACACACATACACACACTTACACACCAATTCACACACTACAGGCAATTTGGAAACGCCAATTAGCCTAACCGGCATATCTTTGGACTGTGGGAGGAAACCAAAGTACCCAGAGGAAACCTACCAAGCACGGGCAGAACATGCACTCCATGCACACAGAGACGGGAATCGAATCCAGACCCTTCAGGTGCAAGGCGACAGTGCTAACAGTTTGTGTAATTTCATTCTCAATTTAAAGAAGAGGTTTTGTTTTTTCATTAGACTTTGTGCTTGGGTACAAAAGGGTCAAAAATAGATTCTTAAATGCCATAAAAAATGATTTGATGAAAAAAAAAACTTGACCATAGGTCCCTAAAATTTTTCAACCATGCATACAAACACACACAGCATTCTCAGACAGTGTTTTTTCCAGGCAGAAATGCCTTGCTGATAGGAGAGGTCACAAGAGAATGGCTAGAATAGTTTGAGCTGACAAAGACAGAAAGGCTGATAACTCAAATCACCACTGCACTACTTTATGCAGAAAAGCATCTCAGAATGGGCTACAAATTGAAGCGTGTGGTGGATGGACTATAGCAGCTGAAAACCACACAAATACAGTACCGAGCAAGCATTATTTAAATGCGACTGCTTATTCTTTTATAACCACATATAGCCACCAAATCTGATTCAAGTACATCCTAGCTGTCAAAATGAAGGATCTGTAGCTTGAACATGCAGCTGACAAACCTGTACCCACGATGTGATGTAATCATGTCAACATGAGCCAGAATCTCAAAGGAGTGTTTGCCGCATCGTGTTGAATTCATACCATGATGAATCACAGCTGTTCCAAGAGCTAAGCCACATCCTACCTTTTACAGTATTAGCATGGCATCCTAATAGAGTGTGTGTGGATTTTTTTTTCCCTTTCTCACACAAAATACAATATCACGATAAATCAAGTAACTTGAAGTGCTATTGGGCTGAAGAAGGAGTCTGAGGAAGGCATACCTCAGAGCTGCAGCAGCACCATCCAAAGTAGTGCACAGAAAACGTACAGAGACAGGGGATGAAATATGAAACAGAATATGTTAACAACTAGGATTCAAGTCAAGACACAACATATAAACAAGAGCTTTAAATTTGAATGTTTGTGGCCTAGATCTATACCTCAAAGATTATCTGTCGTAAGAAATGCCAGGAATGACATATGATCATGGGAACATGTCACAGTTCTAGATCTTTGATGGAAAAATAAATACATTGTGTGAAGGATAGAGATTATTTTTGGCACTTTCAGGCTTGAAAACACTCTGAAAAAGTGTGCGTTCGTGCCTTAGCACAGTTATATATATATATATATATATCAATCAAGTAACTTCAAGTAACTTGATTTATCGTGATATTGTATACACATTTTAATAATAATAATATATATATATATATATATATATATATATATATATATATATATGGGTCATTCTAGAATTGCGGGTACATTTTGTGTCTCCGAGAGAAACCTTTTATTATTTTTCAAAAACAAAGAATTTATTGAAAGAGTTTTGAAAAATTACACAAATTATATCAAGCTATCACTAAAAATAATGTTTAATAATGTTTGGATTTAGGAACATTTTGAATATTAAATTAAAGACTCCCTCTATACCTATTTTTGACTATCTATGCCTCCTGAATCATACATTCAGCTTCAATTATCATAAAATAATTACGTTTAATTTTAATCTTTTTTGTGTGTTTACTTTACTAATTTATGTAAACAGTTGCATAAAACATCTATTTTCTTTATTATTTGTAATTTTACTAATTAAAAAATAAATTTTGTGTCTGTCCCTATGTTCTGGTCAACTCTGTTAACTCTGTTATAAAAAGGCACAACAATCTTTAAAGCACTGATAAAAAAAAGCATGTGACTTCATCCAAGTGATGTCACTTCCTCTGGCGGGAAAATCTGGAAGGCACTTAGGTATGTCATTATTCCTCTCTCATTAATTTGTACAAAATGTGTAGGATACACCAATAGTAGAATAATTATTTGTCAAATCTGTTATTGTGATATTTCAGTGAATCTCTCATTCACTTTTTTAAAAACAATAATATGATAAAAATACATAAATTTCTGTTTTATACATGCCATGTGGTATCTGGTTTGAGATTAGCATCTTGAGCTAAAGCACAAAATGGTGGAAAATGTCAACTCTGTTGGTGGTTGACAGAATTTTCTGTTCGTAATTTGAGTTTCAGAATAATTTCTAAAAATCTTACAAGTTTAAGATCAGCATATATTGAAAATATTAAATTTAAAGTGTGAAAAATAAAATACTATTTTTGTCTTCTTTTTCTATTTGAAATGTACCGCAATTCTAGAATGACCTATATACATCCAGTCCCAGTCAACATTCACAAATTTTTACTTTTACCTGGAGGAAATTTCCCATCAGGCCCCAAGGTGGGAAACAAACCTGAACTCCGGTGACAATGCTAACTGCTAAACCACCATGCAACATTTACTTAATTTTTCACTTTGTTACATGTATTCAAGGACAAGATAAAACTTTAGGAAAATATCATTAGAAATTCAAAATCATGATGGCTTTGACACTGACGAGACAACACTGTTCAACGATATGCCCTACTTCCACATCCAGAAAGTCCAGCTGAAGCAAAACAATTTTAAATAGTCTGACAACTTATGTGTAACCCTGAAAAACTAGCAGCAGGAGTGGTAGCAATCTCTATCCAACCGATCATATGGCACCAATAATTTAGTCTGTTTTGTCTGTGTTGACGTCCTCACTCTTGGCCTTCTAGACCTAGGGTGAAACGGTGGAACCCGTTGTTGGGAAGCTGTTCCATAGCCACCGGTGACCATGTTAAAAAAGCTCAAACTGGACCAGTTGAAGTCCAGTTAATGTTAGGCTTAGACTAGGAAATAGCAAACGAATGTTCCAGAAAAATAATTGCCACCTTGTTTATTTTCTCGTTATTTTGTTTAATTTTACAAAATTAAAATGTGAGGAATATAAAGAAGCCCATTTGGACATTATTTCCTGTTAACATGTCATAATTATTGACACCCCATCTCATCTACAAGATGGCTGATCTAATGGTTATGCAGAAAAGAACGTGTATCTTCCAACAGAAACATCAGAATAAAAAACATGCAGTCAAATCTATACCAAATTGTTTCAGGGCCACATGGTTTTCCCAGGCCTCTGATCTAAACCATACTGTATTAACGGTGCAGGTGTAGTGAGCTATAGAGGAGTTTACAAGAGAGCACTCGGGGCCATGAAGGATCTGGAGAGATTCTGTATCCTCGTCAAGCATTTTAAAGTAGGACAAAGTTTGATGGTGTTATCTTAGCAGTGCGAATAAGTGGACTTAGTCATTGTGATTGAAATCGTTTATTTAGAATGATGTAGATTTAAATTAAAAGAGTATTATTAACAATAATTTTTTTTTTCCTAAACTTGATTTTAGCCATTTTTACCAAAGCTCTTAATAATTATAGGTTTGGTAGCAGTTTTCTTTTCTATAAGCTTTGTACATCAGCTGTTTATTCATTCAGGAATCAATAAAATGTCAGATTTTTACAAAATATTCATGGTTTTGTTCAAGAGTTATTAATTTGGGTGGTTTTATTGTAAATGGTTTGAACAGTAGCAAAAATAGCTGGATGCTTTCATGTTCATTATTTAATCATTATTCTTGTGCTTCTCAAATCATCCGTATGAGCAGGAGAGCTGGCTGATACAAGACTGGAGTGTGATTTTATTTCCTTTATTATCCAGCAAGGCTCAGCGGGTTCATTTTTCTCTTACCGAGGAAAAGACTTACCAGTATGACCACCTCAAAGCTGAGATCCTAAGAGAGGTGTGAGCTCTCAAGCTTGCAGGCAGCCACCAAGTTCCACCACTGGACTTGCAGGCACCACCCCATCCTCTACAGAAGCTACAGAAGCACTCAAGTGTGAGGTATACACTCTCTCCAGGAACAGAAAGACGGAGACCCGCAGAGGGAAGGGAATCTAGCACCCCTGGGAACTCTGCCATTCATATGCGTGCATGGAGACAGATGGTAAGCATCACGGTGGGTGTGACATCGGACCGCACCTGTCGTCTATGCCTGTCTGTGGTCCCCTAGTGCAAAGCTTTACATTGGTGAAGAACACGGGCATCTGATCTCACCCACCTGCTCAAGACCAGCGTTCAACAAAACATGGTACTAAAGCAGATTGTGCAAGGGCTCCAAGCTACCGCGGAGCTCTTGTAGTTACAACAATAAGAGAGACAGAGAAAAGAAAGGGAGTTTGAGTGTATGAAAACCTCCCAGAGAAAACTGGCCTCTGCCCCCTTCATCCCTCTGTTGATTATAGGAAAGAATCGGAATGGACCTCAGATGCTCACTTTATAAGTCTGCCCAAGGACATGATTATATCCTCGTTATTTTGGACGCAATATCCAGAAGTCCTCCCCCTGCGAAAGGCCACTTCCAAAAGCATTAGTGCCTCTCTTCTCCCAGATGGGAATACCGAAGGAGCACCTAACAGATCAAGGTACACCATTTGTTTCTACGCTAATGAAAGATCTGTGCCAACTGTTGCAGATGAAGCATCTGTCTCTACCAAACCGACGGATTAGTGGAGTGCTTCAACCAAACACTAAAAAGGATGTTACAGAGGGTGGCTGACGAGAATGGTCAGAGCTGGGATCAACTTCTACCTTACAAGATCATTGTGCTTCAAGCCTCCACGGGTTTACCCCATTTGAACTCATCGGGTTTACTCCATTTGAACTGTTCAAGAGGAGCCCGTGAGGACTACTCGACATAGCAAAATAAGTCGTGGCGAGAAGAGCCCCCCCTCGTTCCGATCAGTAATTGAATACATGCAAAAAATGCAGAAGAAGGTCCAGAGCATGTTCCCAATAGAGCATCAGCACATGGAAAAATCCCAGATAGAACAAAGGAAGTTCTATGACCATCCGGCACAGCCCAGCGTACACCTACGCTGATCTCTATACAGCTTTGCACACTGGCAAGCAACTCAGCACCACGGACAACTAAATAGAGGTGGAGTGATGTTCCTATTTTCATTCACCGTCCTGGAGGCTTCTAAAGCTCCAGAGAGCCCTAAGTTGAAGTGCACTGGAGGATTATACGCCGCTGCACGACCACCACCTCTGTAGGCTTGCCTCTTTCTTCTGCAGCCCAGCCAGCTTCTGTTGCTAATCGTTGAAAGACAACATTGCTCCACTCCCTTAAAGGGATCTCACCGTTACACTCTGCACTGTCTCACCCTCGCACTACACACTTCACCGTTCCCTAAAATGAATAAACTACCACCTGTTTGAGCACTGCACCTGCTGTCTCGGTGTCTTTGCCCTGCTAACGTAAAGCTTTAAATGTTTTATTGGAGGTGTAAGTTTTCCATTATTTCATGTTATACAGTAATAAAGAAAATCAATCCTGCTGAAATAAAACTGTCTAAATCAGGCTGTAGAGGGCGCACTTTATGTAGTGTTAAAATGAAAGTGTGGATTTTGCCTCTGTAGGCCAACCCAGGGCTGAAGTAGCATTTTGAAGAGAACAGCTTTTACTTTGTGGAGCAGGATCTGGAGGGAGAGAGGATGGAGGTTGTAGATCTCAGGTGAGTCAGCTGTTTATACAGAAAGTTGTGTCTGCTTGGTTTCCTGGATGTATAAACAACACGATTTAATAGTATTTTGCATTTCCTGTCTTAATATCATTTTATATAATAGTGTGTAGACAAAATGCAAAATTAAAATCTTTTTAACTGATGATACTAACACGTCAGCTGGACATAATCAGTTGGCAAATTTTGTGCATGTGTGGGGTGCCCATTAAAAAGGTGTGTTAGATTATCCATGATAAATAAAACAAATATAGCAAATAATGATTGCTATACCTTAAGCAAGTCTATAATCTTGGTTTTTATTTATTTACAGTATTTAATCATTTGGTATACTATCTGTGATGCACCACAGCTTGGGGAATGTAAAATCTTCAATTCACAGAAAAAGCTTTTATGATGCCGATCCACACAGAAACCTGTCAATGATTTTGTTTGTTTATGTGTGCATATGTGTGAAGGGGACTGGAGTGTGTGAGTGCTGTGTATGCTGCTGAGAGAGAAAATGGATGAATGAGTGTGGTGGCAGACCATGAATAAGGTGAGACGGAAGGATCTAGGAGCAGTGCTCCTTCATACTAACCACCCAATGAATGATGCATTCAAATGGCGTAGTGGAAATGTGAATTCATAAGAAGAAAAAGTAAACACATCTGAAAATTTGGTCAGTTTGAGGCTTATTTGCTCAAGAATTTACGCAAAATGAAGCGCAAATGCTGAACATTTGATATTACATAAAGTTTAAGCTTTTTTTTTTTAATAATTTGAATTAAATTAAGTGGTAGAGTATTATATAGTGGCAGCACGGTGGTGCAGTGGTGGGCACTGTCGCCTTGCACTTCCAGGCTCTGAGTTCAATTCCCGACCTTGATTCCTGTCTGTGTGTGCATGGAGTTTGCATGTTCTCCCTGTGCTTGGTTTCCTCCCACAGTTCGAAGACCTGCAGATTAGGCTAATTGGTGTTCCCAAATTGCCTGTAGTGTTTAAGTAAGTGAATGTGCCCTGCGATGGATTGGCACCCTGTCTAGGGTGTACCCCGCCTCATGCCCTAAGCCTCCTGGGATAGGCTCCAAGCCGCCTGTGACCCTGAATACAGGATAAAGTGATATAGACGATGAGTAAGTATTATATAGTTTCAGTGCTTAAGTTGTATATCTCTGGCATCAAGCTCAACTGAGTTACCAGTTTTGAATAAGCCAAAAATAATCTACGATATCTTTTTCCCCATGCGCTTTTTTGCTAATGCCAGAGAGCCACAAACTAGTCGGCCTCTGCGCTTGAAACTTGCAGACGATGAAAATGTGCATGGCCATTTATTATTTAAGACATAATTACGTGTGAGGCTGCTGTGTCAGGCAGCCACTGGGAGTGAGGCTTTTCATTAGGTGGCTTGTCATACAACCGAGGCCGCAGGCATGTCACATTGCTCACTTGCTGCCAATGTTCACCCAACTTTGGAGTCTTAATGAAAAGGGGCAGGCTGGAAAAGAATGGAGGACAGAAAGGGAGCATTGTCTGAACAATTTGCCCAGTATTCTTTTTTTTTTTTTTTTTTCCCCAAAGCTCACAAGGACTCCCTTTCCCTTTCATCCTCTCACATTCTTCTCTTTTCCTGCTTCTATCTTCATGAAATTGCTGCCCTCTGGGACTCAATTTAAATGTCAAATGAAACTGATTGGATTTCATTGGAACTGATAGAGAGGGACAGACAAGTGGAATGTGGGAAGAGCGCGGAAAGCACTATCGAATGGGTTGAAGAAAGGAAAAAGAAACAAGGTTATCACACTAATTTCTCCATAACAAAAAAAACAAGGCTCTCTAGCACTAACTTTCCGACTAAATTCCAATCCAAATTATTTTAATGGTTATTTAAAAAGTGGACAGAAAACCATCGGATGAAATCTTTGGGCTGTCAAGAGGTTCTGACTGGACCTTCAGCAAAATCCTTAAAACTTAGTAGCTCAGCTCTGTGCTTTCATTGGATTTTGGTGTACACTGTATATACAGTACAGTAGGTCACACTGGAGACTGCTCGCAAATGATAATTAAGAACATAATTTACAACCAAGTAAGACTCCTTAAAAGTTAAGTTGCTGTGTCCATCCATTTGGCAGGACTTTATTATAGATCTAACAATAGGCTATGCTTTTCAGCACTGGCATTTACAGTTTTATTTACATACTCATTAACGTCGGAAAATGTTTTGGAACTGATCAGACCACTATAGACCTTGTTCACATCTGTCGACAGCTTTCACATTATGAATTCTTACTGATTTGCCAACTAATTTGTAACATTACGCCTTCAGCTGTTCTCATATCCAAAACTTGTTATGGAGAACAGTGCCTGCCAAACGACCGATGCTCTGATTTTCAAAGATGCTAAATAAAGGGTACAAGTTTGTACAACTCTGATAAATGGCATGTACAGTCAGTGGGTGTGTTACAGGTTATTAAAATAAATAAATAAATAAATAAATAAATGACAGCATGTGCAAACATACTGAAGGAAAAGAATTAATATATTATGTTATTAGGCATTTGTTCTTGATGGCTGTAATGAGTTTAGATTTAAAATACTTTTCTGAAGGTTAACTGAAAATTTTAGCAAATGCTCAATTATGAATCATGTATACACCAATCAGCCATAGTATTACAATTAAAAACATTGTAGTGCAGGTTCCCCTTGCGTCACTGGGGCAGCTCTGACCCTAAGAGCATGACTCCACGCACACACTGGGCATGTGCTGTGATATCTGGAACCAGGACATTGCCAGCGGATACTTTGGGTGCTGTGGGGTGTTGGTTGGGGCGTCTGTGGATCACACTTTTTTGTCCAGCACATCCGAAAGGTGCTCAACTGGATCAGGGAAGTTTAAAGGCCCGGTCAGTCCTATGTGTGCCGGGATGTGGTACACTGGCTGTCATGGCGCCTTCCTGTCATTGGGTGTGCTCTGATCAGACTAAAGTACCTTGTATACCTTAAATATACTGCATGTCCATTCATGTTACAGTAGGTGCAATTCCAAACTGCAGGGAGTGAAACTGCTTAGTTTAAAGAGGATGGTGTTGGGAACAAGTGAACAGCAGGTCTTCACTTTGCCAGGAGTGGGAATAAAAAAAATTCCTCATCTTTAATTAAGTTTAACACATTTTATTAGTATATGTTTTTGTTTTATTTTAATAAATAATCTAATAAATATTTAAGGAGTGTGAAATATTTATGAAATATTTGTCAAAACTTTCAGTAGCAGCAACAAGTATCCGCAGTCCTTATGTTACCAGGGTAACACATGGAGGAAGTGATGTCTGCACTGGTGATGTTGCACGGTGTTTCAAATGGTGGAATTTTGTTCAGGGAAGTTCCTTAAACCGGCATTCCCTGCACACGGAGCAGGGAGTAAAAAAACTTCAAAGCAAAGCAGGGAGTAAAAAACTTCAAAGCAAACTTTGAAGTACACCCCCCAAACCGAACGCAGTCATTGAATTTTTTTGGCTATTTGTGCTGCATTGGCTTTTCTGAGGGATCAGACTGGATGGGCTGCCCTTTGGTAACCATGGGCTGGGGTGATCCTGTCACCAATTTACTGCTGTACTGTATGGTTGATAATTAACTGTTATCATGTTAAGAAACTTGTAAAGACAGGTTCCCTTTGAAGTATCTTGAAGAAAACCTAATTTAAATGTATTTTTTATGCATTTATGCAAAATATGGAGAGTCTGAAATATCATTTTAAGGATCAAATTAAACAGACAGATGACATCTACAGATTACAAATTCCCACCCTTCTCCGGTGTCTCACCACCCCTTTATTTGTTTCAGAAAACACCCTCTCCTGTGGAATCTCTCTCTACCACTATTTAAAGTCACCTCACCTGTTACTGAGTTAGCCTTCTAATTGAGCCTATGTGTTTTCATATTCTGCTCTGGTTTTGCACGTGGTTTTGATATTCGCTTTGCTCCTTTTCCCTGGACGCTTGCTCTTTTTGCTTTTTTACCATCTCAGCTGTTTGCTTATATGAACCTTGCATTAACTGCATTTTTATCCACTACTCTTGTCAGGGTCTGACATACTGTATTCCAATAAAACTTTAACAAACTGCTTGCTTAAAACAAAGTGAATAAATGTTGAATTATCTACAAGTATTAAGTCTTCTACCGGTCAATAATAAAACAAAGTGAAACTAGAAAGAAAAAAAACCTTGAACAGTGGGCAGGAAATAGATCTCTACAGAATGCACACAAATACTACATGGCCTTGCTTAATCAAGCAGCTGTCAAATAAATACGAACTCTTGTGCAGAAGGTGTTGAATGAAATGCTTCTTCATTCAGAAGTTCTTCCTGTATTTATTTTATTTTTTGTTTTGACCTTCGTTTATTAGAGCAGTCTCTCTCTCTCTCTCTCTCTATATATATATATATATATATATATATATATATATATATATATATATATATATGCCTGTGAGAGAGACTATGAACACCTTTGCTGTTATAACCCATTATGAATTGCTTTGATGCAGATTCTACACTTCACTGTATTGCAGCATGCATCATTTTCTTTTTTTCTTTTTTTTTGTGCAAAACATACATTGTGTTTAGCACAAACCCTGTAGTATTAAATTTTCAGCAATATAAATGAATTCAACCTGCAGCTGTAGCAAAATTCAAATATCTGCCCTGGCTGTTCAGGATCAAGTTCAGTGGATTTGAATGATCCATACACAGCTTGTGAATGTGATGAAAAGGCAGAGATGGTTTACTGAATTTGTATTTTCACTGGTTTCAAGGACACAGAGGGAAAAATGTCTGAAAAAAAAAATGTTACGTTTTATCAAAGTATGTAGAATTTTTATATTCAGAAGAAAGGCATATGGAAAAGAAAGTGATAAACAAGAAATTCATTCATTTTTGCTTATATACAGGCTTATATACAGTAGTTATCTGCACTACTAATTATTATCTCAATGTTAGGTCCTCGCATGGATAGTAAGACAAATGTCAGTGTGTGTGTGCGTGCGTAACGGCGAATTAGGTCATTTGCATCTGTCAGGCGCCTGACTCTGAACACAGACCTGATGTGACCTCATTGTCCTTCTGTCATCACGGCTCTACTAATTAGATCAACAACATTAAGAGCCTGTTCATATGAATTAAAAGAACTTTCATTCTGATGTCTGCTGCTACATCTGTGAACTTGTAATCTCTAATGAAGTCGGCTTCATGTTCTCACAGAACACACTACGTTTATTATTACTGCATGCGGCTGAAGGAGGCTACCACACACATGTAGTGTTTTCCAATACTAAGACATTCTTATTATTATTATTATTATTTTTTTAACATTTAATACGTTTAAATAGACTACGATAGTATGGATCTTTATTAAACATCACAAGACATTGTTTGACTGCCCTACATAGAAAATGTTATATGCATCTCTGTGGAATTGCTTTTGCAAACACACACAGTTGTCTTTCCTTCAGAGGAACCTTGATTCTTATAGCTAATTAAGGCTTTGCATAAACCTAAATCTAATTTCATTGCATTGCATTGCACATGCTCTTACACACATATCCATATGCATTACTCACATTGTTAGCTTCAGACTTACAGTTTATAGTTGCTAATGTTCATTCTGATTTGCAACATTACTCTTTTGAATATCTCCACATTTAAGCAGTACAGCAGCACCATATGCAGATGCATCAAGAGAGCGAGAGGTTATTTTGTTTTTAATTCTTGCATTCATTTACCACTCAAGCTCAATCATGAGCAATGCTTGGTATTTATTCAGCCCAATTTGCAAATGATAAAACTGCAGATGCAAAAACCCATCGCAAAACTACAAAGCCCTAAAATCCTAATGAATGTAAAAATCACAATTACAACAATGAAAGTCCAATCATTTTAAATGTACATTAATCAAAGTGGATTTTCTGGAACAGCAAAGACCACAAACACATAACGCAAACTCAGAGTGGCTCCAGTCGTGTGGTGATATGGGGCAACCGCCTGACATTAACTTTTGCTACAAGATTTTTATAAAAGGTGTAGCTTATCTTTTAGAAAGGAAAATATAATTTTTACAGTGTACTGTAAATACTTTAAATACTGAAGGTAAGCGTAAACGTAAGAACTTACACCAGCATACAAATGTAATTCATTATGGTGAAAATTTGTATTGCAGTACACATTTTCCCATAGGAAATAATGTAAATTCAGATAATCCGTTTCAGTCACTTAAACATATTACCAATACTACCAATTTCCAACACTATAATCCGATTTTTGTATATAAAAACAATCATTTAGAATAAAAGCATTTAGAAAAGACATAGAAATGTAAAAAGTACATTAAATTAAAAGCAAAGTATTAAATCCATCCATTCATCTAGGAATTTCTGTAGTTCAACTAGGGACTGTGGAGGCCAATGGTGACCATTGTATTTATTCCTTTTTGCATGACCATGATAGGACCTCGGGTCAACATTCAAACACTTATTCACACACTATGGGCAATTTGAAAATGCCAATGCCAATTAGACTAATGTGCATGTCTTTGAACTGTGAGAGAAACCAGAGAACCTGGAGAAAACCCACCAAGCATGCGGAGAACACACAGACCTAACATCATAATAGATCCTCTTGGAGGTGCAAGGCGACAGTGCTAACCACTAAGCAACTCTGCTGCCTTTGAAACAAATAGACATTAAACCTCACTTAATCTTAATATATAATTCCTTCTGGCACCAGCTTCTTTTTCAGCAATGATTTCTTTCTAAATTTCCACTGAAAGTGGGAAAAAAAAAAGTCAAACCCACTTTGCCTGGCTTTACACTGATGCAAACAAGTTTTAAATGGCTCCCAGATGTGAGCACAACTTAGCTGGCATTCGGTCTGTATGCAAATTTCAATTCTTAAGGCGAAAATGTATAAGGGAGGTCATTTGTATGCCAGGGCTCCACTGTAATTCATTAGTTCAATGTGACCTTACAGAGTGATGGCACAACAGTTACAACAGTTGAAAAATACTAATTCTTTAAAAAGTTCCTTGTTCCTTGTTCGAACAACCTGTTACAAATCTATTGACATACAAATTATTTTGTTAGAATAATTTGACTGATGTTTCACTGATGTTGTTGCTCACTAACCCATTTAGCAGTTTATATATTTCTATTTGAATTATTGTGTATTTTAACTTTTGTAAATCCGTACATTTGTAGATTTGTATATTCCATCTTAATGTGTTTTTACATTTTATTTTTTTTATCAGAAAATGTAATTGTATTAATGTGCAATTTTTATTTTATTGTGGTGAAATCTTTTTATCTTCCTATTCTATTCTATCGTTCCATTTTAAGTCACGGAGAAACAATCAAACAATCAAAAAATTGAAAATATGGGCATACAACAGGTGCAATCAAAAAGTATTTGCCCTGTTAACATGGGGTGAGAATCAGGGTACTTACTCTTTCCTCCGAGTGTGCAAAATTACCACCTAACCTTATTTGAAAAGTGTTTTAGAGAATGCAAGTGATAGCCATTGTTCTCCCCTAGACAGGTAGAGGTCAAGTTGAAAGGGCAAATCCCTAGGGTGGAGTGAGAACTGACTATACCTAAATTTAAGAGAAAAAAATGATGGAGGATCAAAAAAGAAACTATGTCAAGCATTAATAAAAGCCCCCTGGGGCAGAACTCATGCTACCCCATGCGCAGGAGAGGAGCAAAGGATAGGGGAGTTAATAATTGACTTTCCTTGTTGTGTTTGTCTACTTTACCATACACCATGGCTGCCATGCCATAAAACGAAAAAATCACAAACAAAAACAAATTGTACTGTAAGAACAGCCAGTGTGTAAAATGATCAGCGATAATATTAAAAGCACGCAGGTTTTGGTTTCATTTTCATTTGAACTGCTGATTAATCTGTATTTATAATGTACAGAACATATTCTATTGTAAAACATGTTGAAGCTTGGGAGAAAAAAATAGCGTGGATTGAATAATAATTGTACATCAGAAATGCATGGTGGCCTTATTTCCCCAAGTTTAGAAAAGGAAGAAAAATGTCTCTTGTTTTTCCAGTGCTAGAATTTTTGAGGTGCTGAAACCAGCCAACCATGGTTAATGATATTAGCTCTTCTTTGTGCACCTCACTGATGACAGGAAATGTGCCTGCTGTATCAAACACAGGAGAGAAAATAGGTACATCTTCAAACCACTTGAAATGAGCTGCTAGGATGTATTACAGAGTGCTTCTAAAAATTCATTAGATAGTCACCTGTGGTTAGGGTGACAGTTTAATGTATATCGTTATTAATGCTGTCCAGCCCAACCATAATTTATGGTTATGAGAAACGAAATGATTTTCAACTGAGATGTAGTAATTCATATGACATGGAGGGATCCGTTTAGAAATGGACAATATTGTATCTTGTACGTATATATATATATGCACATATTTGTATGTACATTGTATATAATGTAGAATATTTATGTACATTTTTCCACTGGCATTTCATTTCACGCTGATCTTTAGTTTTTTTTTGTTTTGTTTTTTGGTGGTGTCTCAAAACATGGTGGTTAACACAGCAGTTAGCGCTGTATTCTTTCACCTTCAGTGTTGAGGGTTCGACTCCCCCACTCAGGTTTTTGTGTATATCTAGTTTGCTTGTTCTCTCCATGGCTGTTTTTGCAGGGTGCTCTGGTTTTCTTCCACAATTCAAAGACTTTTGACGTTTCCAACTTGCATCCAGGGTGTTCCCCCCCCCCTAATGCCTGGATTCCCCTGGGATAGGCCCCAGGCCTCCCATGACCCTGTACAGGATAAGCGTTATAGAGAGTATAAAGAAAGAATGAGGGGGGGATACAAAGTTCAGCAGAAATGTTAAAGGTCATGTTCACAAAGTACTTCTTTTTTTTTTTTTTACACATTGTTTAATGGGTTGGAACATGACTTTCTCTGAAATACATGATCTCTGCCACATCAGTTTTTTTCTTTGCATGAGAATTAATCTCCTATGCCTGATAGCTTTATCTAGATAATCTGCTTCAAACTAATGGCACCAACAGTGGAAACTAATTTTACACTTTTACAGTTTAGTTTATTGCAGAAAAACTCATTTTTTAAATAGACACTTTGAAAGATGTGCATCTGGTACTGTATGTGCTAACAATTTGCTAAAATGCTTATTTTTGACATTTTTGCACATTTCATGGCATCTATTGTGTTCTTGGTTAAAATGACATATAATTAAATATGATCTAAGATTTTAAGAGAGTGACTCATTATAACTGATAGCACATTTATAGACTCCCATGCCATTCCATTTAAGCTATAATGAAATATAATAATTCTTTGACAACATTAGTGATCATGAAGTTCTCTTCATTACTTTGAATCTTAATAATAAAATTCTAATGTCTTACAATCTACACCATCTAACTGTATTTAAGAGGGCGTGTCAAACCACTCAAACTGGGGCTTTTGAATTGGGCAGAATAATAGAACACAGTTATGAGAGTAAAAAAAAAAATCCCATTATTTCCCTATATAATACCCTGCTACACTAATGCATTTCTAGTGTTTGGATACCATCATGGTGCCATGATCGGACTGCCTGCATCATTTTTTTTAAACACTTGTATCCTGGAAACTCCTTTAATGGCCCAAACATGTGGAAATGGCCGTGAGCGAGGTCAGGGCTGTGTGGGGATGTGGCAATAACTCCCAGCCGAGTGCTTGTAATTTGGAGGTGTTGCTGTGGGCAGTATGAAGTCATCTATTGTTTTGCAAAAACAGAACACCTTTGACGATTAACCCAGGCCATTTGTTTCCGGAAAGTATTCCACTGAATGTTTACTGGAAATGACTGCAGTGGGCTCCTAGCCACATCTGATGTACATTCATGGATTTTTTTTTTTTAAGGAAATATAGATATGTTGTGAAAACACTGTGTATGGATATATGGACATGACATAGACAAAGTGGAATTAATGGATCAATCATATGTCTGTTTAATTTATGCATTACTGCAACTATTGATGTCCTTTAATTTAATCAAACTCGTCATTCCTTTGTTCACTATTTTACCTTAAAGTCTGACTAACATGCAGGGACAGCATTACCCTATGCTTATCAGTACTCTTTGCTTATCTGGTCTCTAGTGGGGATAAGCCATAAGCTTGCAAATGTTTAGCTTTTCCATTTTCTACAGCACAGATAGCCGCACATTTGCCTATTAGGTGCATATGTGTATTCTTAGCACACGCATAGGTACATACCCTCAGCTAACCTCTAGAACTTTTCGCTTGGCCTAGCTTCAGTTTCTAGGGATAATTCTTGGAGATAAACCCTTTGGGTTGTCATGTGGTGGACTTTATTGTGCTGTGCAGGTGGGACATGGCACAGCAATGCCACAACAGGGAGCATGCCAGTCTCTCCTCCAGGTGTTTAAAATTGATAAAAATGCATGTTGTAGGTAATGGACTGCAGCGAACCATTCGCAAGAGACATAGGGGGAAGACAGAGATGAATTTTTGACCATGTTCATTTTCACATTCAGCCATATTTAGCTTTCAATTTGGTCTGCTTTGACTTTAAGATACAAATAAGCCATTTGGGATTTTACCTGGAATATATGGAACAATAATAATAATAATAATAATAATAATAATAATAATAATAATACTGCCATCTGTTAGCCTTTACAAATGTTCTTGCATAACCCCATCCTGTAACTCGAAATTGATTTGTCCTGATGGCAAATGATGTCATTCGTCTCTGTGGCATACACTTTAAACCCACCGTGGTAAGTGTGCTATCTATAATAGCTTATTGTCTAAGAGTAAACTAATTGACTGTCAATGTTATGTATGCTTTTATGGTTTACACATTCTTTGATTTTTTATTTAATTATGTTATAAGAACAATATGTTAAACTGTTCATTAAAATGAGAAGTGGTCAGCCAGGCCGCTGGCCAAGTCCTACCACTGAAATTATGGATAAGAAAATCATCAACCAAGTTACCTGTCAACATTGTAGGTAATCAGTCAAAAAAAAAAAAAAGAATTTATATTTAAGCTTTAAGAAAATAGCAGATATATTACACTGAAGGTACTGTATTTACTAACTTCAATTATTATTTGTTCTATTGAGAAAGAACATTGTATTTGTACTGTTTTAATTCTGTACCCTAAATTATAGAATGGTGGCACGGTGGCTTAGTGGTTAGCCATGTCACCTTGCACTTCCAGGACCTGGGTTTGATTACCTTATTTTGTCTGTGTCCATGGAGTTTGCATGTTCCCCCTCAGATTATGGTAACTGACGTTTTCATATTGCCCGTAGTGTGTGAATGTACACATGAATGTTGACCGGAGGGCCTTCCAAGATTGTACAAACGAGAATAAACACAATGATCACCACTGGCCTCCACGGTCCCTAGTTGGACTACAGAGGTTCAGATGAAAATTTTAGAATGACTCACCGAAGACTTTGCACACTGACCTGAACTGTAATTAAAATATCTAATAATTTTCTCAAAGACATAAAGTATATTCCCCATTTGTACAGTACAGTTGTACAGTATGTCCCCACTAATGGGTGCACCTGTCTAATTAAAGAGTTCAGTCTTTAATTAGTTTTATTATTTATACCATGATGTTTTCATTCTACTTATTCGCTTGTTATTGTTCCTGTTTTCCAGCTCTTGAATGCATTATCATTTTTATAAATAAATGAATATTCCTTATTTAACCCTGTCTGCCTGTTCTTTGACCTTGTAGACATTGACAGTGATTATTGGATTGCCCTTAAGAAGAATTTATAATGAATGATATTTGCATCCTGCCCCATAAGCTTACAGTTAACTATCTTGGGGCTTTACCCTAATGTATTATTATTTCGCTATTGCTATAGTAAATTTAATAGTTGGTGTAGTACACTGCAGTGTAATAAAGGAGTTAAATGTCAGTATTATCTTGCTTACAGTGAATTTCCTATACAGTATTTGTAGCTTATATCACACTGCCTTGCCTCAGCTTTCAAGAATCGGTCTGAATTCAAATATCATCAGCACATATATTTACATGTACATCACCCTTAATATGGCATACAATATATACCTTTGTCTGTAAAAGGATAGATTTAGTATAAAAAGCATTCTGCAATGGAGTTATCATGGTAGAACTGCATATATCCATGTATTTACATTGGCTCTCAAGCTGGCAGGTGTTTAATGTATCGTAGTATGCTTTCCTATATCCATATTGTTCCTAGCTGTCTTTTTCACTATCTCTTATCCAGCTCAGAGATGCCAAGCATGCTCTCACTCGCATCCCCTCTCCATCTGTTTCTGCTGCCCTGAAGGGCCATTAATAAAGTGCCTCTTATTAATCTGTAGTTCATTTTTCCCCCAGTAAATACTAATTGCTACGTTTGATGAAAAACGCAGGGTGAGAGTAAGTGACTTTGCAGATTTTGCATTTGTAAACATTTCTTTATGATAGACTGGCATCCCATTTAGGGTGTATTCTCACTTCACATCCATTTGTCCTGGGATAGGATCCAGATGCGCACCTAAGTGTTTTAACATCCAAAGAAGTCCGATCAAATGCTTAAACAGACTGCATGTTTCAAGGAAATTAACTTAACTCGAGACAAGAAAGGCACAACAACTCAAATGTTCAACAACAAAAAAAATCAATGTAATTAGACTTAGTGGCTGTGCCGCAGTGCACATTCTGTGCTAATGACCGAAAGGTTATGAAACCAAAACGTAGAACTGTCAGATGGCAACTTAGCAAAGCCGTAACCTTCATGGATTGGATTTTTCTTCCTCAATGGTACATTGTTTGAATAAAATTTAATCTGAAAAACTTCGTCACCAGGAATGTTTAAAAGTGCTGATATACATTTCCAAGCAACTTAACTCGCAACCGCTCATGTGCTTCCATAGTATTCTGCTTCCCTTAAATGGGTAAAATGTCTGCCAAAGATATAAAAAAAAATAAGATAAATAAAAAATCAGTGCAGGGAAAGTGAATCAGCTAGGTAAATAATATATGAGCTCCCAGGTTGGGCTTATTTTAGGTAAAAGATAGTGTTGAGCACAAGCTTTATGTGACCAAAGACATTAAAATAGTAAGTTCAACTTATACTGTATTAAATAATATACTCAAGATTTAAATGACTATTCATAATTTGAGACTTAAAAATTTGGAAAGACATGAAATTGGCCAACTGTATCCCTACATCAACTATCCATATTAATTTCGATGCATATTTCTATATGATCACGGCAAAAATAAATAAATAAATAAAAAACAATAGATAAATAAATTGGACAATTACTGATAGTAATAAAAAGCACATCATACAGTATAAACCACTCCAATTTTGTCTGCTTCATGTTTTCTGCCTTATGACAGTATTACGGCAAAATGGTAAATTGGCCTCATTAACCTACTATAAAACTCTGTAAACCATATATGGCATGTAAGAAGAAATTAAAGGTTTGCCGGCACAACATTTATAAACCATTTCTTGACCATTTTCTTTATTTCTATGTTAACAGATTTCCTGACCAATTTTTGAATTACATTACAATGCCATTATAAGTACAGTGCATTTTCCCCTTACAGTTTTGAACTATATATTAATGAGGTTGTTTTGCTTAGTAACATACACACCACAAACTTACATACCACACATCTGTTGGGCCCTTCTGCAAAACATAAGCCATAGCAACCTTACAAAGGCAACCAATCACTGATCACAACTGTGTTCAACAATAAATCACAGATCAACACTGATTCCAATCACCGATCATCATTGCTCAATAACTACCATTATTGATTATCAATAAATATCATTTATTTAACTTTTATAATTGATAAAAAAATAGCTTCTATAAATCTAACAAATTTCATTTATGTTTTTTTTTCCACTGCTTGTGACTACCATCTCTTTGCAGAAACAGTTGATTTTGACTGTCTTGTCAATAGATTAATAGTAAGACTCCGGTGCTGTAGGCAAAAACTTCATCTTTCTTTAAGAACGAATTCAGTTCTCTTCAGCGTCTCCAGAACTAAAGTGTCTTCGGTGACTTTTACGGCTTTTTGAGCATGCATTAGCTACTTTACCCTGAAATGAGTTGTCAGCACTGCGCAAGCAACAGCATCATACATCACATCAGAGAAAGCCGCAGTTCACTTCAACATAAGCATTACTGCTACTGGTAAGTACTTCAGATTCAAGTGTCATTTTTTTTCTCACTGAATGCCTGAGGTTGCAGACAATAGGTAAACATTTATATGTTCTATTTAAATCCTGCCATGTTTGATATATAAAAAACCCCGATTTTATTTATATTTTAGACATTCCATAAACAATATACTTTGGTTTCCTTCCACAGTCCAACCACATGCAGATTAGGCTAATTGGCATTCCCAAATTGCCCGTAGTGTGTGTGTGTGTGTGTGTGGATGTTGACCAAAGTCCTACCATGGTCATAAAAAAGGAAGTAAATACTATAGACACCGTTGGCCTTAGTTGGACTACAAAGATTTCTAGATGTGATGCAACACTGATCAAAATGTGAAAGCAAGGGTGGGTTAAGGGAGAAGAGAGCAAAACTAGAGCTGTGGAAGGAGTAATTGACAATGTTGTGACCAAATAATGCAGAGCCTAATTACTGCAAAATGAGCTGCATGCAAATGTTAAATTGACAGCTGGCATTTATACTGCTTACAAACTGCATTGATTAGTGATATGTCTCTATGGCACATGACCAACAATCTGATGAAAGCATTAAACTCACTACAAACCAACAGAGATAATATATTTATTTAGACTTTTTAACGTTCCCTATTTACTTAACACGATCTCTGCAGTCAAAAATAGCATAAGTAATTTTAATTGATGAATAAAGAATTTTATACTGTTTTGACTAACATTACTTATTTTTTTTTTTAAAGAAAATTATATTAAAGTGTTTTAGGCATAAAGACAATTCTTATCAATATACTGTAAGAAGTAAATCTTTGAAAGTAAATCTAAGAGAAAACTAAGGTAATAAATGGTTATGGTTTACTATGTTCATGAATATGAACACACATCTCCACTTCAGATCTGCATTCATGTCCGAACATGCATTCACTCATGTTCAATCACAGAAGTTAGATCACATGCGCAGTGTACATTGTCACATACATGCAGCATGCATCCCAGGATATAACAATAGAGACAGAAGTGAAAATAATCGACAGAATGGAGCGAGGTTAAAATTGACATTGCTCATTCTTTTAACATGAATTGTTCAACTATCTGCATGATACTAAAGAACAAGGACAAGAGGTCAGTTTATGTTTATACTGTGTATAGCTGATTGTGTTATTATCCCAGTATCTAGACAATGTTTGTTAGACTTATGAACAAATTGGACTTATGAACCAGCTCTTAAAATGACTTTTGTTTATATGCTGGGGACTTATGGTAATTTGTCCACCACTGCCCATATTACAATGGTTAAAATTCTTGCAACAACCATGTTGGCTAGTAATGTAGTAATAGATTCCTGCCATAAGGGCAAATAAAAAATTACAATTAGCTATGTACAAAATATAAAATGTTCCCTACTTATTTATTTTCATTAAAAACTTTACGACTTATTATACAGTAACTCACTGTCTTGGAGGTGAGCATTCAAGTTAACTTTAGGCCAAATACTAATGCACTGGAGAAATGGCTAATTTAGAAAAAAAAGGGGGCTTCAATCCAACGGATAAATCAACAGCTGGGTTATAGAGTGACCCAGCTACTCGATAGTGATGGAGTAGATGAGGGCTGGCTGCTTCTGCATTGTTTCCAAGGTCACTGAGACTAACTTGCACACTAAAAATCTAACAATGTGCATTTGGGTAGAAATAATAACCCAGTACTTTTTTTACTTGTGTATTACAAAGGGAGAATTACAAATATAATACACAATAGGTTATAATATTATAATGGTTATATGCAAACTATTGATCTCTTTTTGAGTCTACTGTAGTTTGACTTCTACATGTTTGTGAGTGTGTATGTAAAGAATCAGTGTGTAGAGGAAGATGTCAGTAGTTCTTAACCTGAAAATCAATATTTTATCAATATTTAGTCATGCTACATTTGATTAAAACATACACATAGGGCCGCTAAACCATTGAAAGATAGCATGCACACACTATTATACTGTATGTAAGAGCAATTTACAGTATCTTAGCCAATCCGTCTACTATCATGTTATTTGTTGATGGGAAAAAAAAAAGCTAAACTTCCCAGAGGCAATCTGTGTGAGCTCAGAAAGACCATGAAAAGTCAGTGCAGACTGTAACTTGATCTCAAGACCCAATCTGGGACCCTGGACCCTGAGGTGCCAACAATACCCATTGGACCACTATGCCACTGCAAAATCTTATATGAGGATTGATTTTTAAAAGGAAATGTTTGGTCTGAAATATTAATACATCCAGTATTGACCCATCAATCACTAGTTTTAGGAGCCTGTTGCAGGTTTTGCGGATCATTCTGAGTATCATTCTTCACCATTCTGAGACCCTTACCAAATGTATTTATTTAATGAATGAATAAATGAATTATCTTTATTGCCATTGTACACACATTTCGTGGGGCTTTCTAAATAATAATGAAGAATAAAGAGTAAAGAATGTAAAAAAAAAATCATGTGTTTTATGGGCTTAAGTGTATGTGGCTGACCCATTAGGAAGTCCATGATCCATAAACACAAAGAGAAACCAAAGCCTAGAGTGTTCAGTCTGTTGATCAGTTTGTTGCAGCACATTATAAAGAGAGGTTGAATCAGTCAGTACCCAAGCTAGCTTATCAGCACATGCTTTCAGCTACTGACTGGATATTTCAATGTTGATACTGCAGGCCTTATGCTGTCAAAGGACTAGTGTGGGCTTGTCATCAGCCAATGTCATGACATGGAGCAGCATCTCCTTTCTTAGTGTCAAAACAGGCAAAAAAAAATGCTCGTGACAGCAGGCAGTGTGGCGTGATTATTATTTGGAAGCAGCTTGCTGGTTTTATACTCCATCCGTACCTTGATTCTATTCCATATACTGGAGAAGTTATCATTGCTGAATTGTTTTTAATGCACTGCTTGTGTTCAAGCTTTGCATCCACAGCCTGCAGTTTGTGCCCTTCTTCACTGTCTGCTTGTCTATCACTGGACCTAAAAGCAGCATCCCATTCCCTGAGCAACGTTGTTACTCTGCTGGTAAACTACAGTATGGTTTCTAGTTATCAAACAGCTTTATCATCTTCTGTGTTGTTATATTTCTTGTGCAAAAGTGTAGATTTCCTGACACTGAGCTAGCATATATTCGTTCCCCTTCTGCCAATCTGTAGTTTCAAAACAGTCTTGTAGCTTTGAGGTGGCTTTTTCGGTTCATACTGTACCTGTACTGCTTTGATCATTGTTTTTTCACTGTCGTCTGTAATGAGTGATGGAAGTATGGTGCAGAAGGATGTGGTGCAGAAGGATACACCTTAAAAGCTCCTGGATATATTTGTGTAGACTTGCTCTAGTGTATTACTCCATCTTGTGGGAAAAATTCACATTTTTTATAAAGTTTAGGCATGACTGTTTTCAATTCATGGGTTGAAGTCCCCTCCTATGATGATCACTCAATCTGGATGCACCATAAGCTGTTTGTTAAGAGCGTCATATAAGCATACTAGCATAGCTTTAGCTTGAAGGGTATATAAACTGCCCTAACTGTTATTGGAGCAAATTCCTGTGGGAGAAAGAATGGTTTATATTTTACTTTAGTCCGAGTCCCCACTCTGTGAAAACGGCAGACATCTAGCTTGTTGGCAAAGTCCAGGATGTTCTGGTTCAGCCAGGGTTTCAGGATAATGGTTGCACAATAAGGTATTCCGCTTATTCTGATCTCATTTATCTCATTCGAAAGAGGCCTGGAGAAACAGGCATGGTAGGACGGATAGTTTGTAGGGATTAGTCTTTAGCCACACGCTTAGGCCTGCTTGCTTGCCACACTTTTGCTTCTGTTCCATCTACCATTAGTGTCACATCACTGCGAGGAGAGCAACTCTGGGGTGTGTTTCGTATCCCCAGGGGTATTAAGGTGGTGAAATCAACGTTGGAATTTTCATAGTGTTTACCAATAAATAATAACTGAAATTAATTGTATGTGATCTAAGATAACGTTGATTCACTAGCGCCGCCCTTTTACCCAATTTGTCTTTTCTTATACTGACAGGTTTGCTTTAATAAGCTCCTAAACATATGAAACATATGAAAGTAACATACCCTAAAATAATAAACTGCCGAAAACGGCTAATGGTCACAAAACACTATTGTAAGTCACTTTACAAAAATGAATTTGCTTAACTGCAAAAAAAAAAAAAAAAAATTATTAAGGGAAAATATGTTAAATATAATTAAACTTATCAAAGTTTAGATTATTTGATTTCTAAAAAAAATTATATAATGCAGAACATACTATTAAATCTATTTTAAACTATTAAATTTACTGCCATATACTGTACATATCATATAAATTGCTCAGGTTTCAAATTGAAAGGCTGTCACATAACTTTTAGCAGTGTATCAGCTTTTGGTCTATTGTGAATCACTTAAGGATTTCCCAAATCATTGAAAATTCTATCTTTTTTTTTCTTTTTTTTTGAGTTGCCTCAAATAGATCAGACTACAAATCATACTATGACATTTATATTGATGAGATTTATTTTATACACTTTATGCATTCTTCTGGCTAATACACATATTACAAAGCAATAAGCTATTTTATATCCCTCATTCTGGCTTGGGTTTAACTTGATGATGTAGCCTGGTAGTGCACCTGTGGTTCAAAGGTGTTCAAGATGTTCAAATCAAACCGAGACTTTGATACCTGTTGATTTTTATTGATCAAGAATTCCACTCACTGAATGTCTATAGGAATAACTGCAGGAATAACCTTTAAAAAAGATCACCATAAAAAAAAATGTACGGCTAAAAAGCTCATCACTGCACTGTGCCTGAAGTCTTCTGTAAATTTTAATCAGGTTGATTTGAGTCTCGGTTTGATTTGAATGCTCCTTGTGATTTAAGCCAAATCGCCCTAGCTGAAATTCATCACAACCTACTAACTCACTCACTTGCAATACAGCTCTAGCCATCCAAAACAATGAAAAATTAAATGACCTATTTACAGTTATCGAGACTGAAATACATTTACGAAAAGGAAAAAGATTTCCTTTAGTGAGGAAATGTTTAATTTTAGCTACTGTATGGATTTTCTAAGAAGGTCATAGATGTTGCCATCTATGGATTAAGGAAAAAGGATTAACTGACCTATAAACAATCCCCTACTAATACAAAGAAAGGATCCTTTGGTGATTACTTGCCATCCTACTAATAACAGTGGCACAAACTCATATTTTTCAGGACAGCCCTAAATTAGGTTCAAGGGACCATCAGTTCTTACACATAGGACCAAAAAGAAATTCAAGACATGCTTGGCAGGAGCAAACTAAGTGGTCAGCCTTTTAGAAACCATTCTACTGTAGACAGTTAACATGCAAATTTATCATCAACACAGCCACTAAAATCACAATCCGTTAAAAGAATAGATTTCATCCCCCATCACTCATCATACATCACCGAAAAAACTCTAATCAGCTTTACGCTGGAAAAAAACAAATGGAGACTAGTTGATTATTTTGTTGAGCTTCTTTGTACATTCACAATGGAGGATTCTGCCTTTTCAGTGGAGAGACACTTTAACAGCAACAGACATAATATTGAGGAAAACTGCTTTTTCAATGATTACTGTTGTCGCATATGCTATGAAGGAAAAGGAGCTTAAAAACTCATCTACACTCTTCTGACTCAATGAATGAATGATGTGCTTTGAAAAATATGACAAATATTTCGACCACATTAAACACTACACTTCCTAAAACTTCAAAAGCACTTGTGATAGACTTTTGTCTGAAATGTCTTGTTTCTCTAGAAACAGACTATTATTCCTTCATGCACAATTGTTAACCTGTAGGTATGTGCTGCATTGTTGTTTTTTAGTTTTAAAAAGGTTTATTGTCAAATCTTAATCAGTATGCAAAACTGATGGCAAAAAGCAAAGATCAAACATGGGCAGATGCAGGTAAGAATAAAAAAAGTGAAAAGAGCTGTAGATGGATCAGTAAACTCCATCACTAAGAAATGCTTCCATCAGCCTGAACAAGAACAAGGTCTATTTTGGTAACTCTTATAGATGTACTTTTTGTAGGAGAGGAAAAAAAAAACATCTACATAAAGTTACCATGGTTATTTAATCCCTGTGGTACTTTGTCTGGTAAGATTCTCACCCTGGAAGAAACATTTGCTTTCTTTTATTATAGAAAAACATACACTGTAATAACAAAATTGAGAACATATCCCCCCCACACAGGCAAGAAAAAAAAAAAGCCAGTCATTGCATCACCTTCATGAAGGTTGTGTGCCAACACAGAGTGATCCAACCTTCAATCTCTACTGCTATTGGCATAGTGCAAATAACACTTGATTCATCAGCAAGAGACATCTTACTATTTATAATAGCTTTCCATCTTACTTATCTGCCATGACATTTACAGCCATAGACCTAGCCTTCAGCACCAGCAATCCATTATAGCAATAATTTTACAACAACAACAAAAAAAGAAACAAAAATAGAACCAAATGATGTTACCACCAACTGTATGACTAATTTTCAGGAGGGTAAAAAAAAAAAAAAAAAAAAAAAAAGGAGTGAGCGGAAAAATGCTATTTGTATGTGTTAACTAATGGAATAACTATTTACTGAAAAGTCTTTTAGCAATTTTTTAAATGCTGCAATTTTAAAAGGTACTTTGAAAAATTCAGCTTTTGCTAAGTGAGGTTCATGCAACTGTAAGTAAAACTAATCCCAGGATCAACATCTGTAAAGCTCATAAAGTAATTGTCAGGCCACTGGCAACAGCGCCCGCAAATAAGCCGCATACCAATGTAGCGGAATCGGCCTGCAAACCCCTAGCATGCACACTCCAACTCACTTGAGTTCTAATCAGTCACAGCTGTTTGCAATCGACACCAAGTATAACTAGAACTTAGAATCTGAGAAGCATCAGTAAATATACGTACTAGCGAGTTTACTCAAGACATCACCAAGCAGTCTAGCTTCTGGAGGTACAAAGTTGCAAACTATGACTATGACTTGTGTATAATATAATAATATAGTGGTCACCTCTTTCTAGGGAACTTTGTTCTCTATTACATAGAATTTTTTTTAAGAAGCAAGAAATATTGCAAGCAAAGTATTTTTTAAAAATTGTTCCAGTTATATGTAAATGTGAATTTTGTGTAATTTAGCAAAATGGTATAATTCCACCTGCCAAAGGTATCTATTTACACTGGATAAAAGATATCAACCAGATATCAACCTGACATCGTGGCAGTTTGTATATGCAATTTATTATGAATATGTAGTTTGAGTTTTGAAACAAATTGAAACAAAAAATAAAAGAGTTGAGTTAAGTTTTGTTGCACAGTTTTTTTTTTTACTTATAAATATTGTTTCTTTTATATAATGAAATATATAAATTCCATTAAAACCAATAAAAAAATTTTTTCCCTTGAATTCAGTACAAACTGCTTCATCAGCCTCCACCATTATTACTTTCAATTTCACTTTGGTACAGTATTTCAGGATGCCACCGTATGATAGTACAGTTCATAAGGGGTCAGAAATCCTGATTTGACAATTGAAATGTAAACAGATTATGTAAACACAGCTTTTCACACACACACACACACACACACACACACACACACACACACACACACACACACACACACACACACACACACCACTTTCACTACTCTGCTTAATCTTCTTTCACAAAAATTACTATGGTCGCCAAAATGAGTCAAAAATGGTGTCTCATTTTGCAGTCAAAGGGTTTATTTTGAGTAAGTTAAATGTAAATGTATTGTGTTCTGAAATTATAATGAGCTAAAATGACTCATATTGGTAGCAGCAAGTTGAATCTGATGCTGAAACATTTATGAGAACCTTTTTTGTTAATCTTTTACAGTAGCTTGCTGTTTGAGAGAATTGTACAAAGATAAATGAACTCCATAAACCTAAATTACTCTAGGGCAGAAAATCGTTAGTAAATAGGTTTGACGTAAACATTTCTGTACACAGAAGAACACTTCATGGTTTGGGATTACAGAACACTTCATGGTTTGGGATTACAGAACACTTCATGGTTTGGGATATCTGTAATACAGTATTTTGGTGAATCAATGATGCAGGAATAAACTCATTTACATTATTTTCAATATTTTATTTCCAGTCAAAAATAATTAATAGTGCAATGTAATTTAAATGCGTTTATGAGCATTGCTTTATTTGCTACCAAACCATGTTACAGGCAGATATTTTATGTAGCGATTATTATTTAGATACAAGAAAAACAAATGGACCACAATTTGACACAATGCACTATTAGGCCTTGTGAACAAGTGTGTGTGTGTGTGTGTGTGTGTGTGTGTGTGTGTGTGTGTGTGTGTGTGTGTGTGTGTGTGCTGGGGTGTGTGTGTGTGTGTGTGTGTGTGAGAGAGAGAGAGTGTGTGTGTGAGTGCGTGCACCATGAGATCGTGAGAGAGTGTGATGCTCTGCCACTGACTGGCAAACCCCTGCTTCACACCTGCTGTTCCCAGGATAGGCTTTGGATCTGCTGGGACATTTAATTAAGATTTAATTAACATGATTAAATACATGAATAAAGATTTTGATGCTTTCTTTCTTCGTGTGAAATAGATCTTTTTATTTTGCTATTTGTGCTAATAAGCCAGATAAAAAAAGTGTTAGGTACTGACCTGGTCATCAGCCGAGGTAAAAACTGTATATATAAAAAATAAATAAATAAATAAATATATATATTCTTTTATTATTATTATTATTATTATTATTATTAGCTAGTAATAATTTAAGTAAATATACATTAAGGAAATTATTTATCTGGTTAATAAAACATATGGTTGGGTGATTAGTTTTATAAATTACTGTTATGTCCCTCTGGGAACAGCTTTTTCAAAATTGAGCTGCTCTTTAACCTTCTTTAGATTCCATTCCAGAGTGATCTCATGAGATTATGGTTAGTAAACATGATAGCATTTATTATTCATCTAGTGAACATTATGCAGTCGCATGCATTTTACCTTAATAGTAAATAAGAAACTTTTTTTTCTTAAATGATAACCTATATTTAATATACTGTATATATGTTTTGAAATCAGTATTGTGGGTGGTATCTTTGCACAAGCTTTTATACAGTGACATGGCGTGGGCAACAGTAACCTGTGTTCACTAGCATTAGATACAACATTTCCTTCAACTCTAGTTACTATTAATATTTATATTCTTTCCATTACAGATATGTAGGTATGATGAAGCATTCCATTTTAAGCCTCCTCTCAATTGCAGGGAGGGCTTTGATCTTTAATATCTGATGAGCATCATTGATGTTCATGTGCAGGAGGTCTTATAGACATTGACTATAAAATAGTACCAGGGAAAGTGTAATAAATGAACCAAGAGCAGTTCCAGTGGCTTAGAGTCTTCTGGAGTTTAAAAATTTATTTTCCTTTTTTCTCTGTAACCGTGATCAAAATGAATGTAGCAAAGTTCTAAGGAAAATATAAAAAGTTCTATTACAGTGAACCATATATTCAAGAACTGTAATGAAAGTATATGATTTTCAGCTTTGGTGACTGGGGCATTATTATAAGAGTAAAGTGTCCTGGTTTGATCAAATGTTTTTTCTTTTTGTTTAGTATGAGCATTTACATTACTATTAGGACTATTATCTGCTGTGAGCTAGCATGTCTTACAATGGTCACGCTCCTTGCTTTACCAGGAAAAAAAAAAGACCAAGGAAACCTTTCAGCACCACAGTCAGCTCCACAGCTTGTTTAGGGGAGGTTGCCTCTCCCACTCGACTAAAGTGTCTTAAAAATAAAACTTGCCTTTCTCTACACTTCCAAAGTCCGTCCATACTGGAAACCCCCCCAACACGGGCCATCCTGCTGAGAAAAGGTCAACATCAGGCAACTTCAACCACGTCTTCTGGTTCCTTGTCTTCAGCCTTTATCAGCAGTGACCACCGCCCCCCCCTTAAGGGACTGTTCTTGACTGGTATCTGCTGCCAACTTCAGAAGCCAACTGCACCTCGCTTCACCCTTCTCACCCACTCTCAAATCTCTTCCTTTTTCCTTTTCCTCGCACCTTTTATTTTAAATAAAAAAGTCATACTGTATGTTTCTGCGTTCCTTTTTCTCTTCTCAAGAATTTGTACTGTAAAAGGCAAAGATGTTAAATATAAGTGATAATTGCATAGGTCTTTTCATCAAACATTTCAATAATAGAAGTCTGCTATGATAATGTAAGAAATGATTGTCAAAGTACAAATAACAATAAATTGCAAATGTGCAATTATCACCATTGTGGGAACAAATGATTTTCTGATCAGACTGAATAAATCAGCATAACAGATCGTAACTGCAAAGATCTTAACTGGTCTACTAGCAGTCCATGTCTTTCTTAATTCAAAGATTTGTGTTTTTGTCTGTCAAGTTAAACCAAATTAAATTGAAAATCTGGTTCATTAAAAATGAGGTTTTGTTGCACTGGGGGTGAGAGAGGTTGAGAGGGCATGAGTATAGCAGTCGATTGCTAATTTGAGGCAAGTATGTACTGGGTGGACCATAACTATTAGTTTTTCCTATTGCATTGTGGACTGTTCATGGGGAGGCACAGATGCAGTGAACACTGGTCCACTTTCATGTAACACAAGTTGAGCAGCAGTACTTATGGACCGCTTTAACTTTTTTTTCTTTGGTTTTATCAGACTGTGAGAAAGCCTGCTCGGTCTTCTTCCGAATAACAGCTCAAATGGCAAAGAAGTGGATGGTCCCAGTTTCACCTTCATTTATTAATCACACACCATAACATGTGGTTTGATTGACATGGAGTGCCTTGATCTGTTTTTTCTTTTTTTTTCTTTTGGCATGACCCCCATGATCAGGTGGGCTCGGGTTCTGTGGGCATTGGCTTGTCCTGGGGTGTATCAGAGCGGTGTGCTCATTGCAAAGCCTTGCGCCACTGTGGTGGTATATATAATGGAGGGCTCCTTTTAGGGCCCAAAGGAGCCAAACAACAATGCTAGCATGCATTCGAGTGCCTCAGTCATCTCACAGAGGGAGGTCAGAGCTCGCATGCCCACAGCTTTTTTCTCTTTCCTCAGCAAAGCACAAATAATTTATCCATTACCACCATTTTATCCATTATGTACCAGTGGGATGAGAATTGAGCTTCACCCTTGCCTTAGCCAGCCTTCCAGCTCTTTCAAACATTTAGGAGGTATGTCTCGTGAACATTGAAGGGCATTCATTTTGTGAGCAGATGCTGTTCGTCTTTGCAAGGGACGGGGTGAAGCACATCTCATTCTCCTTGTTGCTCGATTCATATAAGTTCCACTGTCTTTTGGGAACATTAGCCAACCCGCCCCCTAGTGCTACAAAAGCCCCTTGTCAAATCATTGCTGAGTTGCACAGGTGTGTGGGGTCTCCTCACTATCCGGCGTCATGCCAGAATCAATACAGAGCACATAATGTTGTGATTCCTAAGAGCCCTGTTGTTATCCCTGATAGTGCTGATTTGCTTTCTGAGATTCCCTTGAGATTGCATTCTGACAATCCAGTTAGTCAGTAGGCACTAACACGCTCCTTTGCTTTGCCTGAGCCATGTCCGGCCCAATCTAAGACAGATTTTTTTGAGGACTTTACACTTCTATCTTTATGCCAAGTTTTTATTCCAACCACAGCTTCCATGCCAAGCCCCCATCCAGCTCCAATGCCCAACACCACAACCCAACCAACGGTTTTGGGGGAATGTCCTGGTCTACTGGTGGCGTTCCTGAGTCATGCCTTTGGGGAGGTTTATGTCAGAGATAACTTCACTTTGCCCCTATGGGCGACTCTATATTTAGTGTTTACTGTAAGACTTTTATTTTGACCTTTTCTCTTGTTTTTGTGTTCAGTTCCACATTTGTGTGGTTAATGAGTAGTACAAATTAAGCTCCATGTAATCCTCATGTTACACTGGGTGATCTGTTTTTATTTATTCTGATCAGTTAAATTTTTGTTTATTTATGTTTTGTTGTTTTCTAGATTTTAAGTTTGTTTGGTTTTCGAGTTTGTTTTGTTTCACTTTAATAAAGTCTTAAAAATCTGCAGCTATGCCATACCTGCTGCCCATACAAATGACACTTTTCAAATATATTTTCTTTTTCACATGTCTCTTTTTAAACGGTATATCTAAAATTGCCTTGTCTATACCGGAGCAGTGTGGAACCACTCTTGCACCTGGTGCAGATGTAATAGCCACCTGAAGTGTGATGCAACCAAGAAGCTTATAAAAGAGGTGTGACCAGGTGTCACACTTCCCCTGATTGCCTCTATGGTGTCATTGCCTAGTGATCGGATTTGCAGTTGACCGCAGTCCTGCCTGAACAGAATTCTGTGGCACTACAGCATATACAATAAAAACACACTGCATCCAAAAAAAAAAAAAAGTTTAGGTGTTTTATAAAGTCCAAAGCTTAATCCGAGCTTGTTAAAACAATTAGGAAGCTTTATGTAAAAAAGCTAATATCAAAAAGAAATACATATTAGAATTAGAATCATTTTCGATATGTTTACTAGTTGTTGTCGTTTTTTTAGCATGTTTTAAACAACCTATTGACCTTTTTTTTATCGTTTAACCTCTGCAAAAAGAACTAGCAGGTATCCTGTTAAAACCAGGCCACTGGGCCACTCAAACTAAATTAAAAATATGGCAACATAAAAGGCAGTAGATCATACATGCCATGGCAATCCATCGTCATCATAGTGGTGGAAACCCACTAAGATCTCCTCTATAGTGGAACCAAGATGATCTAACTTACACACATGGTCTCAGACAGGCCTTTAGTTTCATGGTTCTATGACAGAGTTCAGATTTTATTTATTTTCTCAAGGTTGTGATGTCTCACATGTGCATAGCAAGGTCAGATTAAAACAGAGGCATTTGCATGGTGGAAGCAGATTTACTGAAATTCCAATCTGGCAAACGACGGCATGCAGACAATACAAATGGGCTAATGCAGCAAAAAAAAAAAAGTAATTAGTGATCACTGATTAATAAAAATGAATGTTGGTAAGCTTATTAATGCTTTCTCTTGTGACTTACATATGGTGGTGTCATCATCTATGATAAGGATATCAACATCAACTTGTAAAACAACATCTAACAAGTTTAGAGAAATAATGAGAATAATATACATACCAAATTAATAAGAAGCGCAATAATATACATAAATAAATTTTTCCCTACTGTACTTATTTAGCTATTTATTCTAATGAACTTGGATTGGATTAGATTAGATTCTTTATCGTCATTGTGCAAAGTACATGCACAGAGCCATTGAAATGAAGTTAGCATCTAACCAGAAGTGGATAAGTGGCTGAATAAGATATACTGTATATACACATACTGTACACACACAGTAGAACTGTGGCCTAGCAAGGATCTGCTATGTTTGTTATTAATCATTCTCATCAGTGTTCATTAAGTAAGAATGTGTGATGAATTTATCTTTTAAAGAATGTACTGTACCTCGTTAACAAGTGTATGGTATAAAACAAAGTTATGAGGGGACTCTCTTTCTGGTCTTACACACACATTACTCTGATTACCAATAATTATTTATTGCTACATGTTATGACCATGTGATAGTTTAGCATAAGTTAAGTTCACTTGCTACTAATCTCTCTCTCTCTCTCTCTCTCTCTCTCTCTCTCTCTCTCTCTCTCATTAGTATTCCTTATGTTATAATTTATTAAATGTATGTCTACAGTACAAAGACTCTTTCAATTTCCAGATTAGTTATAAATATGAAGCTATGGTCATTAGAAAAGTTATAGAACGGCAAATATGATCCTAGCCATACATGATTTGTACCAATCTGCTTATTATGCAACTCTGTACAGAATTAAAAAGATGAGCCAAAATAATTAGTCTTCCATTGTAGAGGATCTGGCATGATTCTCCTTACCATTTCTGACATGAAGCTTAGCATTGCAAATGACCAGAGTGTGCATTATACAGGTTGAAGTGGTGAGTGGGATGAGAGGAGATGAGGGATGTTATACTGAAATGGAGTGCAGTAATAGGCTTGTGACATGCCTTACTATTTATGAAGACATGTGAGGGCTCTTTAAGTGCGAATGCATGTCACCAAGTGTAAAACGGTAGCTGATATGATATGTAGGGTCGTAAATCTAATTTTTGTCATATCTTGAGTTACTTCCTTATCCATTTGTTCTGTACAGTTGGTATGAATATAAAATGATGTAAAAAAAAAAAAGTCTGGATTAAATCACAAGGTCATCTGAGAGTCGTTTTGCTACTGATGTTTACCAGTTGAGCTTAGAAAGTAAAAGGATGCTGTGAAACTAGTGCATACCTTTAAAACCTAATTCGACCATTGTATTTTACTGGTTGCTCGTAAGCTTCAGAATGCAGCAGCCTGACCAAAAGAAACTATAAGAATACTACCTTAATTAAGACTATTATTTAAACATACATTTTTAATATGGGTTGATGCTTATTTAGGATTATTATAATGTTTTTTATAAAGTGGCATGTAAGTGGCCAGGCTCATGGCTCAGGTTTTAGTGAGTCTGTGCCCACTGTGGCCACACATTCCTGTTCCTTGCGGACAGGATTGAAACTCATTGAGGCTAGTATTCTGTAGTTGTAGCTCATCCACCCAAAGGTTTGAACTGCTTTCTGCTCAACACAAAGGTAAAGCTTGGTTGTTTAAAATACCATATCTTTCCAGTCAGCTTAAACTCTTCACTTCTGACATCTCTCATTTAAAAGACATTTGGTTTTTTAATTGTATTGTTCTATTTTATTGTATTTTATTTATTGATTTTTAACTACATGCTATTATTCCTTGTGCTACTGTCATAGAATTGACTGATGCATCTATAATGTAAATATACATATGCATGCACCTAGGTTTTGGGTTCGGCCCCTTGGGCAGGGGTCCACAGTTGGGAGTGCTGTGGTTGTCTAGCATGAAGAGGTTGGCAGCAGATCCTTTGAGTGCTGTGGGTTGCAGGGTTGGGATTCTGTGGATTGAAACATGTTTATCTGGTGTGTCCCATGTACACCTGATCGGGATTTTGTAGGCAGAATTAGTGCACTTAGTCTCTTCACCTGTTGGGCCCCCATGTACTGTATGATGGGCTGTGGTGCACTGCGTGTTCCAATACCTTTCTATCTTGACCAGCCTTTACTCTTTTCCAAGGTCTGATTACTGCCACACGTGTTATATATTAAAAAAATCACTTAAATAGAACCTGTCTGACAAAAGACCCTTTTTAACGAAAGTGTGGAACCAGTATAGAACCAGTATAGTGCCCCAGTATAGCTTAAAGTGCGCTCATAACTCAAAATCTCATAACTTCAGTGTCAAGAACTTGTTTAACAACAGAGATTTGTGAGGATTTTCCGTTGCAGTTCACAAATTTTCCAAATAAAATTCTACAAAAACGCCTTCTTCAGCAATCCAGAAATCACCTACATTCCATGGCTATTTTAAAAAGGAAACAAACTTTTTTTTTTAAATAACTACTTTTTTTTTTTTTGCAAATCTAGGGATATGATTTTGTGATTGAGCTATAAATATGGCCATAGGACTCTCTTATCATTATACAGATTGCCAAAATTAAAACCATCTTTTCACACATTGCAAGGAGCATGGCACTATTAATTTAATAAAATTTTCATTAAATGGCATTGCATTTCACTGTGATTGATTTTGATTGATTGATTTGAAGGTATAAGCTATTGCATTTGAAATCAAATCAACTTTTAACAGATAGTTCCTCTATTGCCCAAAGCACCTAACAAAGAGTAAGAACTTAAGAAAAAGATGAGTAAACATTCTATGCATGAATAACATGTGCTTTATGTTATGAAGGGGCGCTCCAATATGGCGCGACAGAATAAGAAAAAAAAGAAGAAATTATTTTTACCGCAGCACGGAGGCGCGCTTCTTATTCACTTACCCCTCTTTTTCTTGTAAAATTATTATTTTTTACTTTTTATTTTATACATATATATATATATATATATATATATATATATATATATATATATATATATGTTCTGTCTGTCTCTTTTTCACTTCTTTTGTTTAGTTCTCTCCCTTTTATCGTTTCACTTTTTTAATCTTTTCCCTTTTTTCTGGCTTTTCTTTTCTCTTCTCTTTATGTTTTCACTCTTTAGAGTTATCTTTTCACTCTTTAGTTTTATCTTTTCACTTTTCTTTTTAGTTCTCTTCTTTTATCTTTTCTTCTATACAGTACATGTTTGCACATAGTGCACTGGTTTCTGGGGGATTAAACAATCTTTGTACTTTGTGCTACATCCTTTAAACTTTGATTGGCAACATGGCTAGGTTGCCTAGCAATCCGCTAAATTTGTGTAGTAGTGATGGGAAGTTTGAATCATTTTAGTGACTCTGTTCTTTGAATCTCGTTTATAAAAATGAACGAATCTTTTTTTCAGTCATTTAAATCATTTTGTTTTTTGATAAGAAATAAAATAAAATGTTAAATTTTCAATAAACACGTCTACATACACCAATTTTGCCTATAGTTCTAGTAATTAAAATATTACAATGCAGCTAAGGACATATAAACAGAATGAATAGTCGACCTCTCATATCTTCCAGTCTGAGTTGTTTGTTCTTTTGATCTATTGCACTGCATAGCATATATGGGAGTCACGTGACAAAAGAACGAACAACTCGGAGTAGAAGAGTCATTGAGAAAGAATCGCTCGATTGTATCTTTAAATTAACTGAAGAGTGCACGAGCGCTGAACGTGTCGGTCACGTGATGCCGGCAAACGCGAGGCTTCGTTTGAACATTGGTCACGTGACTTTCAGGGACCCGACACGCGCCTCGAATCCAGGCTTCATTTGGACACGCCCCCTTCTGCTCGATACAGGCTTTGAAACGACGTCATTAATTTCACCCTGACCAATCTTAAAAAAAAAAAAAAAAAGGATAGTTCTGGCATTTTTTTAAGGTTAGCTAGGCTTATCCTCCTTTAAAGTCGTGCAGTTTCATGGCCAGTTTAAATTCAGGGGATCCTCTATTTACTGAATACTTTTCCCCACAAACAAGCACAAGAATAAAATATATAAGAGCCAGAGGTTAGATGTGATTGAAAACATGTACTTCATTTATGTACTTAACTACATGAATCACTTTAATTTATTTGTTTTATTGGAAAATATTTTAAATACTTTTAGATTTATTCTGCACAAAAGTTCAGCACATATTTGCACCTCTACTTAAGCACATTTCTGCATGGCACTGCATTAAGTGACCGCATTGGTGTGTAGTAATTGAAGTGGGAATTTCACCAACTGCTGACTATAATGTGTATCTAATAGTATGTATGATGTGTGACTTGCCTTCAGTTCAAGACACGCCTAATAATGCAACAAGTGTTTGAAATCAGAAGCTGAGTTGGTTGCAGGTGTGTTCATCAGGAAGATGAGAGAGAGAATGCGAGAATACAATAAAAAGGTTACTGTGAGCTAAAACAAGTACACAAGTAAATGGATGACTTCATTTGTGCTTGAGTAATATGTGCCCAAGGGAGTCTCTACGATTACTCCAGTACAGTATTGGTGTACTTTGCCCACCTATGGTTAGAGAATTAATCATGAGGACACCCTTGACATTTAGATATATGAAAGTAAAAAAACAACCATGCACTCTGCGCTGTCACAGCATGCACCAATGATGGGCATGTGCCACAATATTTTCTTGCCTTTCGTCCCCTCTATAGGCTCACTGGGTAGGCGATGTGTGGGAGGGTAGGGCCGCTGGAAACAGGCATGGCTGGCTAATAAGTGACTCGAGGAGCTGTTTGGGCAGTCAGCAAAGGGGGTTTAAGAGAGGATGCAGGAGCCACTCAGGCCCACTCTGCCCACCGCCATCGCTCGCCAGCCTTATGTCAACATGCCAGCTGGGCACTGCCTCCAGACCTGCACATGCACACACTCACTACTTTTCTTCCCTTTCATTCTCTCTCATTAAAACCTTTCCTCTCTTGTTATTCGAAATAAAATGATAGAAAACATTTCTATCATGATTTTTGTTTGCAAATATTGTCTGTACTTGGAAAAGCACTTTCAGATTTATTGAGTGTTACATGATCATGCCTGCCAACTTGCAATATACAAACCAATAACTCATATTGTTATACAGACTGACACAACTAGAAAGTTTTGTTATTTCTCACAAGCTCCACTGAGTTATCAGGCTCAATACTACAAGAAGCGATCCAATACAAACTTCATTTCAGATACTGCGTGATGCTCTCAGAAACTTTGTGCGCATCTCAGAAACAGGTGGGCATTAATGATGGGTTTAGTAAATATGTCAAAATGTTAAGTAATGTATTTCTTCATTGTGCTACACATACGTACAGTGCTGTGCAAAGGTCTTAATCTTTTATTTTTCCAATAAAAAATATATTTTGCAGGCGAGAGTGTTTGTATGTGAGTAAAGAAAGCAATATATTATTTAACAGGGCATTGTTATGAGACTGGCACCATGCTGCTGGGTTTAGCATGCACACACACACACACACACAAAGAGAGAAACAAAAAAAAATGTGCGAAAAAAGTGCCAAAATAAATAAATGAATAAATAAATAAATAAAAAAAATTAGGGTCATTTTCAAGATGCTTCATAAAATTTACCGGCACATTTTCCTTTTCCTTAGTAATCAATTAATTAATCAATCAGTTTGCTTGCTTACAAGTGAGATTGTACCACTTGTACGTGTTTAAGTTACTACGTATAAGAGTGAGTGCAAATGTAATCAGCAGTGATTGTTCTCATCACATTCCCTCATGGCCTGTCAGGATTTCAAACTACGATCAGTATCGGCTTTACTTTAAACATCTTCATGAACGTTTGTAATTCAATTCACTTTCTACAGTATAGCCATTTCTTTAATGATGCATCTATATCTCTTGGGCTTGAGTAGCCTTCAGTCAGTTAGCTTAAAAGATGCCCTTACACAAGTCTAAATGCAGTTGCTCCAGTGGTCCTATCCTTTGTGGTCAGCTCTGATAAATGGAGCATGATATCTGTGTCATCCCCAGTACTTAACAATGATGGTACTGAAAAACCTTTTTGTACAGCACTCTAAAGTCCTATCTCAGAGCAAACAGGCCTATCAGACTTTGTGTAGTGCCCTAGACATAAATGTCTAATGGAAGGAAGAAAGCAGGAAGAAAAAAAAAAAAACAAAACAGGAAAGATAGCTATATATTTTTGCTGTCAACGGAATCGCTATAGTCTTCAGGCTCTTACTTAATATGACATGTTTGACTGAGTGTGTAGTGAGTGTATTCTTTCCATCTCTTTTAGAAAGGCTTTTTTTGTCTCCCATCAAAAGCAGAAGTGTGTGTGTGTGTGTGTGTGTGTGTATGTATGTGTGTGTGTTTTGCATTCACCACCTGCATGACCCGAAGCCTGCTTGCCTAGACAGTGAAAAGCGAGGTGTAAAAACATTTTTATTTTTTTTATTATGTGCTGCTAGATTTTCCTGGTACATAAGCTCCCTCTGCTGAAAGAATTGGCATCTAAACCCATGACCCATAATCTTACTTTCTGTCTAAATATTTGAATCCACTTTTTCTATTTCTTTTTCTTAACAAGTCTTACAGTTTCACTTCCTCCAAAACCCCAACATGGTCAGGCTGCAAGAATGTACAGTACAGTATGTAAACTCTTTTTTTTTTTTTTTTTTTTAGGTCATTTAGTTGATAAGACTGGGAATATCAGTTACAGCTATTGATTTTTCTTATTTCCTGTGAATTTGAAATGAGATAATGTATTGCTGGAAAATGGGTGAACTTTACATTTAAGGTTGCTTCATGTGATTCATATCTGTTGAGTTTTCTAAAGCTTTCTTAACCTTTTTGAAGGTTTACTGCCATGTAGGTTGTTGTTGGTCTTTCAGCTGCTCCTGTCTAGGGGTCGCCATTAGATCCGACACACAACTTGGCACAGGTTTTACGCCAGATGCTCTTTCTGATGCAACTCTCACGTTTTATCTGTGCTTGGGACCGGCACTGCATCCCCTGGCTGGGGTTTAGGCATTGGGTCGGAACTGAACCCGGGCCTCCTGCATGGTTACACATACAGTTAAATGAATCTGATTAGGATTACTCAACACAAATACTTATTTCTATGAAGCGGGTACATGCCTACTGAATTCATCAGTTCTATATAAGTTTCAGAGGTGCAATATAGATAAACAAAACATGTTACAATGCACTTTTACAGTATGTTGCGCATGTCTTATGCTACAAAAAATGCCTTTTTGGTCATAGTCACTTGCAGTACTAGTCATCTTCCATGTTATCAAAACACCTGGATATGGCGTCGTTGCCAGGTTATGTTTCCGGTAACCATGGCTACTGCTTCCATGGTAACCAGTAAGGCATGGCAACTGTGATATTAATACTTTAGTATATTGTTGGGCCAGCAACTATGTCATAGAATACCATAAACGAACGTAACTTGATAACAGGTGAAATACTAACAAAAATGGTTGGGGATTTGTCAGCGCCCTATAACAGGTGTACGAAGGTTAACAACAAAAACAAAACCAAAGAATGCACACCCAAACAGACGTCCTTGGTGCCATCTTGGTGGTCTAATTTGCTCAAAGCTGACCTTTTGTATTAACTATCTGAACATGACCTGCAGCAGAAATATCCAGTCCAGATATGTTGTTTTGCCAATCTGAAACACATTTGGGCCTCGTCTATCAATCTTTGAGTACATTTTGAATTCATTTGTGTGCCAAACTGTATTAAAAATTTCTACCAGATTAACTTAGATTTTCTTTGTGCTTATGAATAAATGCTGATAAATACCAATCACTTATCACTTACCAAGCACAGCTGATTTGCATTTATTGACACCTACTGTACAAAATGCTGTAAAAGGCAATCCTTGAACGAATTGAAAATGACAAAGTGATGTATAAATGGTGGAAAAGCTCATTATAATCACAAGGCAGGCTAAAACTTCTACTAATGCTGGTCATTGGCTTCCATAGTAACTCTTTCTCCTATTAAAGGAGAAATAAGAATATGATTTAAATAACATTATAAGTTTGTCTGCAAAGTGTCTAATGTTACAATTTAAAAATTGGTTGTTTATGTAAAAACCTCAGCAGCGACCTCATTTCCCCTCTCGTCTGTTTCAACCACTCAGCATTCAGCATCGCGAAGACATGAGTGGTGGCTCAACACTTTTGCACAGTACGGCATATTACAATAAGTACGTGTATAATTTGTACTTAATTTGCTTACATTTTTTTGCTTAATCATAATTACTGTAGTTGTGCTGATTATTATTTTTACTTGTTTTGGTAAGGTAGTGTAAATTAATTTATGTGATTTTCAGTAATTTTCCTTCTGTTTGGCTTTATTTGTAAGTGAACATGCTATAACAACAAGTTATTGTCCTGTATGAGCATTTCATGCCACCATGTAAGATCCTTTCCTCAACATGAGCAGTTTATCCGGCGATAGAGTTGTGCTAAATCCCACCTTTGCCTGTGATTTGTCTCTGTCACTGGTGCGAGCAAAAATAGGTTTCTTTTTTTTCTCAAATACTGTCTGTCTACGAGTGGGGTGTCCACGGTGCTATGGAGAGAAAATGCTTCACCCTTTCAGCTCAGTCTTTTTTGTTGTTATGGTCTGGCATGACACAGAGCACTCGTTGACTAATTTAATAGGAACCTCTATAACCCTGTCCATTCATGCGTATAACCAAACAGCTAATCATGTAGCAGGAGCACAATGTGTAAAAATCAAAGCCAGGTCAAGAGCACCAGGTAATATTCATCAGAATAAGGAAACAGATGAGCTCGGTGAGCACGGCTGATTCGAGTATCTCAGAAATGGACCATTTTTACGTTCAGTGGTGGCCAAAAGTATGTAAGACAACATATGCCATGTATTATCGTGCTACCTGTGCACAAAACAGGTGATGTCAATAATTAGGTCAAGCCTATCTGGCTGACAACATGGGATAATTAGAATTATTTTTAGAATTTAGTTAATAGATGGAGGTGGCACAGTGGTGTAGTGGTTAGCGCCGTCACCTTGCACCTTCAGGGTCCAGGTTCGATTCCCGTCTCTGTGTGCATGGAGTTGGCATGTTCTCCCCGTGCTTGGTGGGTTTCCTCCAGCTTCCCTCCAAAGACTAATTGGAGCCTGGGTGTCCATCTCTGCACAAAAATGGATAAAACTAGGAAATTTTCAAGTGACTTGCAAACTTCTGTGTATTTTCTTTTTTTACTATTTTTCACCTGAGGACTTTATGCTCAGCCAAATCCAGCACGTTTTGAAGAATAAAAATGAGAAAATAATGATTGTTGTTGTTGTTGTTGTTGTAGTAAGTGGCATGGTGGCTTAGTGGTTAGCACTGTCGCCTTGCACCTTAATTTCTAGCCAGGTTCGATTGCCACCTTGGGTCTGTGTGTATGGAGTTTGCACGTTCTCCCCATGCTTGGTGGGTTTCCTCCCACAGTCCAAAGACATGCCAATTAGGCTCACTGGTGTTCCCAAATTGCCCATAGTGTGTGTGCCCTGGGATGGATTGGCACAGGGTGTACCAAATGTCTCCTGGGATAGGCTTTATGCTTCCCACGATTCTGAATACAGGATAAAGTTATACAATTATTCTTTATTTGTCATTATTTAAAAAAAAAAGAGAGAATGTCGATAAAACATTGAATTCCACTATTTTCAATATTCTTTGAGACTTTAACTCACATAACCACTCATTAAAAACATGATGAGCAAAAAAAAAGCTTTAGAAAACTTAATAGATTGAAACTTGAGGAACATGTGCTGCAACAAAAGAATACCGCTTTACAGTACATCTTCTCACCTAAGAAGATGTAAAGAGAAATGTGAAAAACAAACCCTTTAGTGTTTAGCTGAGATGGGAAAGTGGTATTATACTGTAACAAAATAAAAAACATGATGAAGGGTAATTAAAACAGGAGATGATTTGCATTTTCTTTCTGTGATTTCTTTCTTTCTTTTTTTTTTAAGAAATGTGCTTACAATACTGGATATAGAAACATACCATACATATGCATCTCTCTCTCTCTCTCTCTCTTTCTCTCTTTCTCCGTCACCTCCTCGCACTGCATCATGGCAATGATTTATAGCCCCAGTGGAATGGGGCTGGCGTGTTGATGAGGCAGGCTTTATTTACTCAGGTAGCCATTATGATGACTTCAGCCCCCTTGTGATGAATGGATGCACAGATGAGGAGGTCTGTATGAAAAAGAAAAATCATCATAATTGTCATATTTGATCAGAATGCCACTTTCTGTGGGCAGCGACTACTGAGCCCTCTTCTGGAGGAAATTACAAATGAACAAACAAATAAATGAAGAACCAGATACACTGTGTGAGTTTCAGAGACATGCAACTTAGAAACGGCTATCGAGAAACACTTGGCAACTATATTGCTTAGGATTTTCCACTAAGAGATATATTTTTCATTTCTTCATTCCCTTGGTAATAATGCACAACATGTTCTATTTTTCTAATATAAAAAAAGGATAAAATTCAGTTTGAATGCTGCATAGATGTGAAGATGTAAGGTACCATAATCAGGTATCAGTGTAAAATGTATGAATTTCCAAAGTTTAATTCTGAACTTGAGCATGTGTGTGTGTGTGTTCTAGAGTATGGAAAATAAATCCAAACCTGTGTCCAAACATATGACTGCTACTGTACATACACTGCCATTAAACTAATATTTCTTTGGATAGATTTCTGCTTTCATTACAGCCATGGCATCATTTTGATCAGCTTATACAATGTCACAACATTTTTTTTCATCCAGAGTCGCACTAAGTTCTCTGAAAGATCTTGTAGAGTACAGTATTTATGATGTTAGAGTTGGACTGCCGCGTAAACCCTTCTCCAGCACATCTCGAAGATTCTTAACAGAGTTTAGAGCTGGACTCTGAAGTGGCCAATCTGTGTGTGAAAATGATGTCTCATGCTCCCTGAACCACTCTTTCACAATTTGAGCCCAATGAATCCTGGCATCATCATCATCTTGGAACATGATCATGCCATCAGGGAAGAAAATCACATGACCACTTTTCAGTGCCCCACGGTTCATTCTTTATGATCCCTGGCAAATTGAAGATTTTTTTCCCTGATTACTCTTCCTTGAGTTTTCTTTATATTGTGCAAGTGAGAATGCTCTTATATTTACTATTGAACATGGCTTCTAATATACTATAAAAAAAAAAATTCAACAATTTTATTTCACACTCATTTAAGATGCTTTTCTTCTTTGAAGATAATGGTTCACCACTACCCTTCCAAGTTTTAATAAGACATTTTACAGTTATGAACTCAATTTCAATACTTTCAGCAATCTCCTTAGTTATTTTTCTTTGCTTGATGCAGGACAATTTGAATTTTCTGAAACAAAGTACCGTCAGGATATGTCTTCTGACATTGTGGTTTAAGAAATGAGAAGCTACTTACTGCATCAATTTGGGTTAATTAACTTGTTGCCAGCCAAACTATATTAATCACAGTAATTATCCAATGAAAGGCTTTTACCTATTGGCTTTGTGATTTTTCTATTTTATTTTATTTTTTTCTTGGCCAGGCAGTGTATATACTCGGATATAATTTCCAGAGGAATATTAGCTACTGAAGTTGAACATCCCAGATTTGGCTGTCTCACCATATTGCAAATTACATATAAATCCTTTAATGGGTATGATTTCTCTTTATGAAGTCATGCAGAATATTCATAGCCTCTATTTGTCCATGTTCTTATTCAATGTTGGCACCTGCTCCCTGTTATTTGTACTGGTTTGTTTTGTGTTTTTGCTATAATTGCCTGCATTTCTCCTAAGTATTGTGTACAGTAGGTTCCTCGTGTGCCACCAGGGCACCTCTGGCCCTTTAGGGCATGACTCCCCAAGGTCTCTGGGGTGTCCTTTCATGTCTGGTCTGGACTTGAGCAGAGGACTCTGGGTTTGCAGGGTGAGTCCACCATGGATCTTTGGTCAGATTAAGATCTGGACAATTTAAAGCCCCATACGTAATGGCCTGAGTGTTCTATTTCCTTTCCATCATGACCAGCATTCACTGATTTGGGCAATTTATGCTGCATTGGCTTTTCTGTGGGACTGCACAAACTCTGTTCGTCCATGTGGGAGTGGGTGAGCCTTGGGTCCCCTACCAGTTTACTGGTATACAATTAATAATAATTTATTATTTAATTCATCTGTTATAGATGTTAGTGTTGCGGTTATTGGTGTATGTGCATCTATCCAGTAGATCTGATCTTAGTCCCTGGGTTTATTGCTTGGCTCATTCTTTGACCTAGTTTAAAATCCCTAGTGCATCACAAAGTATGCTAGCTAGGCCAGGGGTAGCTCAGTGGTTAAGGCATTGAACTATGGTTTGGAAGATCCCAGGTTTAAACCCTACAACCACCAAGTTGCCACTGTTGGCCCCTCGAGCAAGGCCCAAATGTATAAAGCGTATGCTTAAATGTAATTATATTTATATGTTTATTGTATTTTTAATAAATGGAATTGATTTAACAATAACAATTGATTTAATTTTACTGTATCTCCATACTGCTGTGGATACTTGATATTGACGATGAATATTGACCAGGGATCTTGGAGAAGCCTAAATAAAGAGACCCTGCTATGATCTTTATTTATTGCCACATATTCTGCTAAGCTCACCGTAATACTTGCATGCCCTCAATCATGTAAAACAACATGCCCTCAATCATAGATGTGGGCTGTAACCCACCCTTTTCTGAACTTAATATTTAAAATCTGTAGGTCATTTCGTAATTGCCCCACATAATTTATTTTCCCCTGACACAAATAACTTCCAGTCTGTACAATACACTTCCCTAGGTTATATCTAAATGTGTAGCAAAGTGCATTATGTAGTGTTTTCAATCATTTTATTCTAATGCTAAATGGGTTTTAGATGTCACATCACAAAAACAGTGAAGTTATTAATGTACTGTAGGAGTATAAAAGTTATAAAATGTATTACTGTGTAATGTACTGTAATGCTTTAAATGGTGGTACAGCATGTGGACTGAAGTTGTATTTGGTTATATATATATGTGTGTGTGTGTGTGTGTAAACAATAGAATATAGGTTTTAACTATACAATTTTAAGGGATACCTTGAAAAACAAATTCCATCAAGGTTAGAAACAAATTCTACAAGTTTATTCTAGCAGGCACAGTTGTTATAAATTATTCAGCATGTACTGGACAATAAAGCCATGTATTCCCAGCTGAATATTCCCTTAATATTAGAAATTCATGACAAATTTCTATGAATTTTAAACAAGTGATGTGGGTGAATTTTGTCTATATATTACAAATGAGTAAGAAAAGACATAAACACTAATCCTGAAGTAAATCTCTATTTAGAACTCTATTAACCTTCTTAGGTCTGGCGTAGTGTTGTGCTGAGTAAGTCTAATACGGAGCAATATTAAATAGAAAAAAGCATGATTAACAAGTCAATTATTATGGAGGTAATGAATTTATAATCGCAATGAATTTTAAAGCATCATCAAAGTGATTTTTTCCTCTCTGCATTAATACAAACCATAAAAGTCAGGTACACCAGCAAAAGGAACATTTTCTTTCTATTGTACTGTATGTTTTGTATGCTATTATGCAGTGTTTTTCATCCTAACTGAAGAGCGTGTATTTCCTTGGTAATTTATCTGACAACAGTTTTTTTTTTCTTGTAGGTAATTAATTGATTAGTATGAAAAATCATCTCTAAAGTCTTTTTTCCTGATGTATTATTGGAACACTATAAAGCAAATGAAGAGATAATAACCTTTTAAAAACATTTTCATGCTGGCACATTTCCACTAAGGGTCTGACAAGATGCCATCACTCGACAACACGTTATCTCTTTATTTTTATATTATGTTTATTGTAACCATTTTTTTTTACTTAACACAGTTGCTTTGCGATGCTGCATCTTTATTCCTCATGCATTTTTATCAAAACATTTTGACCCCACTTTTTACATTAAGTGCGACGTATAGCGTGCTTAGGGATCTACAGTATGCTGACTGCATTATATGGGTTCTAAAGATTTCATCCATAAAATATTCACTAGAAAAAAAGAACAAGAAATAAATAAAAAGCAGTTCTGTTTTGTAGACGAAATATGTGGGATGATAGGGCAAATTGTGCTGACTGAATATAGTTCAAAAGCATACAATTCGGTGTGATTCAGAGCGAATAGGCTAGCCTCAAAACAAGCACTAGCCTCAGGCAGTTTACATTTCTGGAACTTTTTGTACTGTAAACAATGCAAGGACAGAACCTAATGAAAAATGATTGTATGCTTATTTATTCATTTATTTATTCATGTACTTATTGCTTAGATAAGCTGTTTGTATTTTGCAGAATACAGTATTTCTAGTTTAAAGTCTTATTGTTCCCTTTATGACAGCATAGTGGTTAACACTGTCGCACCTCCAAGTGTCAAGAGTTTGATTCCCACCTTGAGTCTGTATAGAGGAAGCTAATTGGCATTTCCAGATTCCCCAGTGTGAGTGAATGTTCATGTGCTTGTGTGCCCTATAATGGATTAGCACCCCATCCAGGTTGTTCCATGCCTTGTGGCCCAGCATTTCATATATTTATATGTATAAAACAGAAATTCTTTTTCTTTTTGTACTGGTGTTAGCGGATCTAATAGGCGGATCTGCGGGTAAAAAGGTAACCTCTAGTAAGTTCTTTTCTTTTTCTTATCACAAAAAAGTCTGCTTGTCCATCCCCCATTGCTGGGCAGACACGGTCCACAGTACACTTCCCCACAACTTCACATTTCCTGCCCAGGGCCTTCCTGTTAAATTTGCTGTGACATGTCTAAAAGCCCAAGTCCACTAAACACTGGGGTTGGAAGGATGTGTTTCCATCACTTCTGTGGTGTAAACGTTTAAAACTCTTTTAGAACCTACAATAGCTCGCAGCAAAAACACTTAATCAGTGATATTCACAGGTGGTTCCCTGTTGTTATAATAACTTTCACAGTTCTGGAAAGGTGTGTTTTATTTATTTATTTTTGTACTCAATTTTGGAGTATAACGCTGGGATTTGTGTTTATTCAGCGACAAGTGCATTAAAGAGGTCAGGCACTGATACTGGGTAAAGAGGTTTGGGATGTACTTGGCATTCCGGTTTATCCCAAAGGTGTTTAGTGGGGTTGAGGTCAGGGCTAAGTGCAGGACACTAGAGTTCTTCTAGTCTAACCTTGGCAAATCATGTCTTCATTCACTTTGATTTGTGCACAGGAAGCATTGTCATCCTGGAACATGTTCAGGACTATTTTAGATCCAATAAGGAGAAGTGCCAAATGTATAGCATACAAAGACGTTCTATACAGTTAAGGACTTTGTTGCTATGGGTTAAAAAAGAAACGCATATGGGCATAATGGTCAGGTATCAAAGTTGGCCACATAATGCATATAATTGTACCATCTGTGTGTGTATAAAGTGAGGCTTTATACTGGCTGTGAAAGTCATTATAGCAGACAGTTGAATCAGCCTGTGATATCACACTTATTAGATTACTTTTTGTTTTCTTTCTAACAGCTCCCACTGATGACATCAGTGATCTAAATCATATCAGCGACATTACAAAAAAAAAAAAAAAAAAAAACTTCCGAAGCATTTTTTGGCTCATCATCAATCTTGTCCCCAGCACTTTTCAAAATAACATTATGCCCATAATTCTACTCTAAGTAGTGTGGCAAAATAGTACTTTAGTACTTTTACAGGGATTAAAAAAAAAAAAAAAAGATTCTGAATATCATTTGAAGGATTCTGGGCACAGTTGGTTCCACTGTCAGTATATTGATGTGGCTTCCGAGAGACATTTTTAGAAGATAAGGAATGGAGCTGGAGCAATTTTGTATAGAATGTGTATTTATGATTTTCATATGTAATTTGGCACCTGACAGCTTTAGAGTATTCAATTTAAACCTAAGCTTGGGTTCGACTAATTATGTGGAGTTTTTGTTCATGTTATTCCTATATATGTGTAAGTCTCCTTCCACCTAAAAAATGTGGCGGTGATAAACTGACCTTTGGTTTGAATGTCTGTACAGTACCTGCTGCCTATGCTGCTCTGATGTGTCCCTGGGTTGCACTCAGTGTTTTGGGGGATAAGCTACAGACCTATGATGACCAGGATGTGTACAAAGAAAGGAACCTACTGATGTGGTGTCCTAGGTGATAAGGACAATGAGAATGAACCAGGTTTGTATCAAATATGTTAAATAGCATGAATGATTGATTGCATTGGTGGCAGGGTGGCTTAGTGGTTAGGACTTTCACCTTGCACCTCCAGTGTGTGGTTTTGATTCTCCCCTCTGGTCTGTGTGCATGCAGTTTGCATGTTGTCCGGGTGCTTGGCAGTTTTTTTTTTTTCCTGGGTACTCCAGTTTCCTCCAACGTTCCAAAGATATGCTTTAGGCTCAATTCCAAATGGCCTGTACTGTGTGCATATGTGCCCTGTGATATTTACATTACATTTAGGCATTTGTCAGAAGCTTTTATCAGAGCGACTTACAAAGTTGCTTTGAAGTTTCCGTCATCAGATAGATCTTTACACTGTTTACTAAATACAATAAATCACACAATGTTGTGTTCAATTTTTAATTTTTTTAGTTGTTAATAGAACTATTACAGAAACAAATTTATCTACAAAATAGTTTACGATTAGATCTCCTTGGTGGACTTTTTTTTTTTCAATTCAATTTAATTTTATTTGTATAGCGCTTTAAACAATGGTTATTGTCGCAAAGCAGCTTTACAGAATTAAAAGAAAATTACGGAAATTAGTATGAAATGTGTGAGAAAATATGTATAAATCAAAAATGATTAGTTTGTCCCTGATGAGCAAGCCAAGGGTGACGGTGACAAGGAAAAACTCCCTGAGAAGGCAATATTAGAAACCTCGAGAGGAACCCGACTCATCAGGGAACCCATCATCATTCGGGTGATAAGGGATAGCAGGGACTAGTGGATAGCATGCAGTGCTGGCGCCAATTATCTCTGTGGTCTGTGTTTGATTCCTCGGCAAGATGCTAACTCCAGAATTTGCACAAATAAGTGCACCCTTGCAACCAGTTCCAAGTCCAAATAAATTGAGGACGGTTGCTTCAGAAAAGGTATAAAATGAAAAGCAGCTGAAACAACAACAAAAACAGAACAACAACAGGATGTTGGAATTAAAGTTGTAAGAGCTGGTACACGTGGGAATGGCATCCAATCAGAGGCGCCCTTTTTTTGCATAATCTATTTGGATAAAAGGAATGGAAACTGTTAGACTGTATAATGATAAAAAAAAATCATCTCCTCTTTTTCTCTTGCTAATTTGTTGATATCTGTTTGAGGACCTGCTCATGTATACAATGCTCGATTCTTTTTTTTTTCCCCTTTCTTTTTTTCTGCAGGGTGTGAAATAGTATTTGACACCCCTGATTGGGGATCTGCGCCGCCTGACGTCACTAAAGCAGTGCGCGCGGACTAGTCATCCCCTCCACTACGCGAGAGAGCGCGCGCCTCCGTCTCGAATGCGGGGGATCCAGATGCGCGCCCGCGCGCGGCACAGCTCGTCCGGTTAGAGCTCGGATTCCAGGAGAGAGCGACACGCTCGAGATCCAGCTGCGGAAGGATAGACAGAGAGAGAGAGAGAGAGGGAGATGTCGTGGTTGTAAAATAAATGAAGGCAGGAAGAACGAATATATACAATATTAACTGCATCACCCGGGATAACGCGGATTTAAAAAAAAAAAAAAAAAAAATCATGGTTTAATTCGGTTGGGATTATGAGGATGCTTGGAATTACCGGCGCTTTAAGATTGTGAACTAGTCTGGACCTCTGATAACCTCCTGATCTTGCAATTTTTCAAGCATTATTATTTATGCTTTCTTTTTATTTTTAAGTCTGTCTACATTATATATACTTATTTTTGTTTCCCCCCCCCCAAATGTCGCGTATCCTCCAGTATTTTTTCATGCCCTCATATCCCGCGTGACCGAACCCCGGTGGGTGGATAGATTTGTGAAGAGCTTCAGTGAAAAGCTGCTTGATCTTCTTCAAACTGAAGCGCATCATCATGGACGGCGAACTTCATTCGTACCTAAAAAACGCATCCGGCACTGTCGAATAACTGCTGCTGTCAGAGAGATCAGGTAATTCTGCATGCTTCTTCTTATTGATCAACCGCTTCAAACAGACACCCTACGCATGCAAAGACGTATTAGCAGTCTGTGTGCGTACGCACGAGTCGTAAAGTCTCATCAGTCCTATTCTTTCTTTCATTTTTATTCCCCCCGTATTATCTGAAGTTGCGCGCGTCTCCATCTCTTATTGCAATTCCTCTTACGAGCAACGTTTTAATCCTTGCTTCTTCTTCTTCTTTTCTTTTTTATTCTCCCGATGGTAACTTCTTTGCACACGGAATGCCTTAGAGTTATGATCACTTATTATAGAAGGGGGAAACAAAACATCTTCAGCTATTGATCACTGGAAGCAATTCCGCCTTGTAGTACTGTAGCATACTACAAGGACTGTCGCATTTACCCTTTTCTTTCTTTTTTTTTTTTTTGGTGATATATGGATGATATATTTATTATGTGGCACACCTGCTGCTTTGGAGAGCTTGGCGCACGCACCGACGCATTTGCGCTTTCCTATCTATGCTGATTGCACAGCACAACTCAACTCGCTTACGGAATAACCATTTATGTGTGATGCACGCGCCCAGCCTATCTATCTCTTCGCCTTTTCGCGCGGTGGTTTTCTCTCGTGCATGCAGGTGGTGCTGCTGATGAACATTCGCCCATCTGTTGAGTGCAGCTTTAGCTCGGATCCGGGAGAAATACGCATACACCAGAGCGCGAGCGCGCTCACTTTAAGAACACATCTCTTAATGCCAGAGAACAATTCACGAGCGTTGCCTGTCCAGGCGCGATATCCATTAATGCACTTCGTCTGGAATTTGGCAATGGGGACGCGAACAGAGCTGCTAATGCAAGATATGGTTAAAGCCCCCTTCTATGCGTTCATACACCCCAGGTACATTAGCATAAGTGCAGCCTTAAGGGGATAACATTCCTCTCTTGTGCCAAACGAACAGTGCATGGGATTAAAATAAAATGTTTCTACATGGTTTGGACCTACAGTACTGTACATCACTTGCTGGTGTGCATGTTGCCAAACACTGTTAAAGCAGCTCGCTATTTAGCTTGCAAGCAATGGACCATGGATCACTGCATGTGGAACATGAGCCAGGTGACAGCTTGGCCTTGCCTGGTTGAGTAAACCCCAATCCCTGACCATCCAATTTTTGTCCCCAAATAAACTAAACTCCTCCCTTATCTCTCCACTTCTTGGCAGTGTGGTGCTTGTATGGCAGTTCCGAAAGAAAAGGAAAAAAAAATGGGAGTGTGATATCTGACAGTAGAGTGAGTGGTTTAGATAAAGTCAGCTACAGGAAATCCTTAATGAATACTATTCCTTTTATTCCTTTATTTATCTCCTTATCAGTGCTTTCCTATCAAAAAATCATACTGATTTCTATATCACTGCTTAGTTTAGGTAATTCATTTCAATCACCGAGACAAATCATGAACATATTAATGGCGTTGGGATTCGTAAAAAAAAAGGTTTATATTGTTTTGCAGTGCCGTCAGTGCATTAATGCTGGAGTTATCACATAAGCTATATTATGTATATTGTGTAATGTTATGCTAATGATTTCAGAATCCGAAATGTGCTCTTTATATATATAATGAGGCATACAACGGTGGACCCTGAAGTCTCAAAATTAATTTCTTCTATAATGCAATGTGCTGAAGAAGTATCGATTGTCTATTGATGAGAAACAATGATCCATGTATCCTAGAAGCAAGAGCACTGCAGAGCATCTTGAGGCATGCTATAAATCCGGGGAGAATAAAGTAGCCATGCTCATGTGACAGGATCGTCCCCAGTGTGTTTTTGTAAGTTGCAGTCTCTTGCATCTCGATCTCCTAGCCAGCCGAATCTAGCTGCTGTCATTTTCTTATTCTGTCCGCCAAGGATTATGTACTGACATGTTCCCCCACATGATTGTGACAGTGAGGGGTCTGAAAGCAATATTTGCTTTTATAAAATGTTTTTTTTTTCCATTATGTTCAGTCAAGATAGAAATCCAAAGTCTCACAGATGGTATTGATTCTTTGTCTTTCTCTTTATAATGCAGTGAGTAAAGTTATGACTTTTGAAGCGACATATACCTTATGGCTTCCCCCCCCTCTCCCCTCAATGCACATTCACGTCTAAGTATGAGGTCGCTTCTAGTGTGTGAGTTCCATTGAGCATTTCACATCTTGACAGCTCTATAATGTGAAACCTGTTTCTTAATTTTAACATGGGGGGGGGGGTTACTGTATATGGTTGATGCTCAACCTGCCTTTTTGTAAAATAATAGATTTTTTCTAGCTAAATGTGCAGAACAATTCAGTCATAATTAATTTCACATTACAGAATATTATACAATTCCTATTGGCTTTAGGCAGTTTTGCAAGAATTGCAAACTATTTTGATTCATGTAAACTGTGTTATATAAGAATGTCCAAAAAAAATTAAGCTAATTGTTTGGCCACATTGGTGGCTCAGTAGTAGGTTTCTTGCCTGCTATGTGGAAGGCCTGGGTTTGATTCCCACCCAAAACCACTACTAGACACTACACGCTACTAGATGCAGTGTGGTTGTGTCAGAAGGGACATTTGGTATAAAACCTGTGTCAAGTTGTTGTGCAGGTTGGATGATCCGCCGTGTCGCCCCCTTAACGGGAATAGCTGAAAGACTAACAACTACAAAATACCATTATTTATTAGAAGTTATCTGAATGTTGGGACAAATACCCCATCAAAGGGAATACCAAAATAATACTTTGCTCTTAATTGATATAAAGGTGAATACCAATATCATCTTGAACAGGCTGTAAATTAGATGTGATCAAATGTACATGGAATTATAGTGATTATAAACACTAGTTTGAATGAGCGTGCAAGTACAGTACAGTATGTGTGCTTGTGTCCTATGATGGACTGGCACCCTTGGGAAACCCAAAAAGTAAAAAGGGAGAAAACTGTCTTTCAAACTCAACTGATAGAAACACTAACACATTGATTGTCTAAAAGAAACGTCTAGTAATTGGTTTAATTACATATAATTTAATATGTGGCATGTTGGTTAGCACTGTGGCCTTGCACCTCCAAGGTCGACGTTTAGATTCCTGCCCCGGGACTGTGTGCGCGGAGTGTGCATGTTCTCCCTGTGCTTGGTGGGTTTCCTCTGGGTACTCCGGACATGCAAAGACATGCTCATTAGCTTAATTGGCATTCCCAAATTGCCAGTAGTGTGCGGTATGTGCTCTGCGATAGATTGCCACCCTGTCCGGCGTGTATCTCACATTGTGCCAAAAGTCTCCTGGGATGGGCTTAAGGCCCCCTGTGACTCTTTACAGGATAAACGGTATAGACAATGAACTAATAAATACAATATAAAAATTACTATTAAATCTGTCCCACTTTATACAAGCCTTTACATTCATCTAACATTCATCATCCTGCCAATTCCATTTTTAATAATAATAAAAAGGAAAAATACCTTTAATTGTATTTATTTTTAAATAATAGAATGGACAACCAGAGTTATAACATATTGTTACATTACATGGATAATACATGATAGTGATAGTGACACTATATGAAGGATTATAACTATCCAGTGTAAAGCAAGGGCAAACAAACAGCAGCCTCTGTGCATTATCTGGTGTCAATAACCTGATATTAACATTCTGTTACCTTTCCTTCTGGGCCACCAGAGATGTTTCCTTCAGAACAGTGACCCGTGTGACCATAGCCTCAAGTGTGCAGCCTATAAAAGGCGTCTGGTATAAAACAATACATTCTACCACTCTTATATAATTTTGTGGAAGTTGATCCAAAATGCCCGATGTAACACTGAAATCATTTGACTTATTGCTAGCGATTTAAAGCTGTGTGGATGCAGATCAACGAATGTTAAAATCTTTAAGGTTGTACCTTATGTGAATTATTTAGACTTCTTAACTATAACAAGCCATTGTGTATTTCAGGGGAAAATTGGACATTGTTTGTTCTGCCAAGCCCTGTTTGAGTTGGACGGTGGGCAGATCAATACGCAAGTTGTTTGGGACCTGGACATCTGTGACCGGCACTTTCAGACCTAACCGCCGTATACATAATGCCGTTGGTGATGCCTTAACTGCAAAGTCTTCTAGAAAGCAAAAAGAATGTTCCATTGCTCTGGTGCGGGACACGCTCCTGTGAAAGAAAGAAAAAGAAACGCAGATTAGAGAAGCTGGCGGCAGACATACGGACCAAATGCATGAGCTGTTGGCAGAAATGCAATGTTGCATTGAAGCGCAAAGCATGAGGGAGCCTAGTAAAGCCATCTCACATACAGAAACAGATTGTGTCTCATTCCCTAAATTTGAGGCTCTCTTTGGCAGGAAATGCACCAAAGCAGATTAAAGATTGGGGTGAAAATCAGGAATACTGTACAGTAGTGGCGCTGAATGCACAACAGGCTTTTGGCTGAGATAATGTTCTAAACCTTAATTTTTTTTATTACAATCGCAGTGTTGGATTACATCACATGTAGAGTACAAATCACGTCTACACAGCCATATGTAAAAAAAATAATCAATGTTCATGCACTTTTATATTTTATTATGGCATTCGATCGCTTTGGGTAAGAGTCAATCACTCGGCACATCTTGACTTATTGCCATTCTTTCTCATGAAAGCATGATTTTTTATTTTTCTCATTTAAAAGGGCCGGGCATTTCTCATGCACAGCTGTCTTGAGCTCACCTCACCGATTTCCAATTGGATTTAAATCTAGACTCTGACTCATTCCTAATCAAATCGTTGATCTTGTCCTGGTAAAGCCATTTTTTAAAGTATGAAAGCTGATTGAAATAGCAACATAGTAAAAAAAAAAATTATAAAATAAATAAATACTAACTGTCCACTTTAATAGGAACACCTGCAAATTCATGCGGTTAGTCGATCAGGTCAAGAGACTCAGGTCAAGAGTTTCCTTTAATGTTCACATCAAACGTAAGAATGAAGGAAGAAAAATTGCGAACTTTTTTGTGAAAGACTTTGATCATGGCATTATGGTTTGAGATTTTTAGAAGCTGCTGATCTCCTTGGAAGAGTACGCAACAATTCTGAGAGTTTTTGATAAGAGAAGTCAGGGGAAAATAGTCAGATTGGTTTAAGCAGCCAGGAGGGATATGAACGCTTAAATAAATGTAGTAAGCAGAAAAAGAAAAACATCTCAGAATACACAGAACATCAACATTTGAGAAGGAGAGGCTACGATTGCAGGAGAACACATCAGGTTCCACCACTGCCAGTCAAAAATAGGACTCTAAGGCTATAGTTCACAGACTTTCATCTAGTATTCAGCCTATGCACAAAATGGTTTAGTTTTTGCACCATTTTGTGTAAAATATCGAGACTAAACTAAGCATCAAGCGATAATAAGCTTAATTATGAAACATTTATTTTACTTGACTGTCACTGCTACACCACTATAGTGTCGTGTCACTCATACACCCCTCATACATATTCACACAGTAACAGTAACCTGTGTTGCAATATGCCACCTAATGTCAGTCACATACGGAATACGACTACTTACTCCACGAGATTTGCATGTAAAATGTAATTTTATTCTAAAAAGCATGCCTAAATGCAAACCATTTCCATAAAATCCAAGGTGTAATTAGATTCAGGCTGGGCCAAGTCTGTTTTATCACACGCATCTTTGATTGCTAAGTCGCTATCCACGCACACACACATACACACACACACACACACAAACATGCGCACAATCACAGAAACTGTTGCAAGCCGAATGTGTAAATATTTGTCAGGTATGAGCTCATCCTTGAGGAGTGAGTGATAATGAAATCCTTCAGATTTTGTTGCACTGCTCTTGGGTCTTCCAGAGTGTGCACACAGCTACAGCACTTAGCCTTGACATAAGGGAAGCTAAATCCATTCAAATCACATCATATTACACTGTTGTGTGCTTTGCCTTTTCCAAAAGGATCTTCGGATTTCCAGCCCCAAAGCCGGTTCTCTCAGTTGAATCAGTTGAATAAACACTTTAGCACCTGATTTCTGAAGCTTTTTGAAACCAGCGAATAAGACAAAATGTCAATGTTCATGTTTAGCACATAAAGTTTGATCTACAGGCTACCAAGAACTATCAAGTGGCTTGAGTCAATGACATTCATGATAATTCCTCAATGTATGACCTATATATACTGTACGTGCATGTGAGGTACTCTCACTGATAACCTTTATCCGATGATGAAATCATTCTATCCCGAAAAGAGTTGTCTCATTTATAGGTGACCTCAGCCACTTCTATCAGGAATGCATGCAAGCCGAATGGTTTGATGAGTGAAGAAATGATATCATATGCAACGACCTTCGCAGTCATCAGATCTCAAACCATTTGTATGCCTAGGGGCAATGTTGAACTGGCGTCTTAGACAGTGCGCTCAAGCAGTATCATTTAGATGTCCATTGATGGAGTATTTTTCGAACAAATGGGGTTTATCTCCGGACGCTGGTGCAATTTATGCCCGGAGTCTCTGAAACTGGTGGCCTGTAATGGACCAAACCCTTATCACAAGACTTTATATTGTTTTTGTAGTATATTTAATGTGCTGGTAGTTTATTAGGAACACCTTCTCTAATTGGTACTTTGTTGCCTTTTTTAGGGCTTCAGGACATCAGGAACTCGCATGAGAATCGGTCTTACTTATAGCTTGAGACATTTAACATTTACTTATCTTTGTGGAAGTAGTTGCATTGTGTAATTGCTGCAGATTGACACTTATTTCCTTTTCATCCAAACATGCCAAGGGACTAGACAGAGAAATAATAAAATCCAGTGTCATACGTATGTTAATAAGTGTTTATGATCATGCTGAAATAATGCGTAAAAAGGGTAAACTTACTGTAGTTAGCAACAATGTTTAAGATACTGTATGTATGTCTCATGAAAATCGGACAGCGTTAGTTGTAATGCTATGATGTAATCGGCCCTTAAATGCATCATTCGAAGTGTATGTATATATATATATATATATATATATATATATATATATATATATATATATATTATACTGTATATACATCTAGGAACTTCTGTATTCCAACTAGAGACCATTAAGGGCAATGCTGACTATTGTACCTATATATATATATATATATATATATATAGTTGACCAGAGGCGGTACAAGGCAAGGCAACCACTAATCCATCATATATATAAGATGGCCAAAAAAACACACTTTAGAAAAAGTTTTATTACACACTTTAGTATTAAATTTGTTATATATATATTAATATATATTTGTTATATATATATATATATATATATATATATATATATGATAACATTATGTTGATAATTGATATAATATACATAAATTATATATATATATATATATAATAAGTTTTGTTCCATGATGTTAGCCAACAGAAGCTTGCCTGCCCAGATCTGACTTGAGCCAAAGCTATAGGAAATCCTCATGCTGACCAGCCCGTCTCATTTTGGTTCGGCCTCCGATTTCTATGCAGTCAGCGAAGGCCACAAGCCTATGAATCGGAAAACAGCTTTTATACAGTATATTTTGCTCATGTTTCACTGAGGATCACCACACACACACACACAACCACCATGCCACCGCCACAGCTTGTACTGTTCACACAAAGTGTGATGTCTGTATCTGTCATTACCATGATGCAAAACAAATTTGGATTTGTCATGTTTGGTTGCTGCTTGACATGTTTTTTAAATTAAACACAAGCCAATGCTAGAGATGCTAGTTCCCTTAGTTACAACACACACAGCGTCCATGTGATGTTCTTATTTTATTTTTTGTAGTGTATATATTTTTTTTAAAGATAAATTTTGCAGACTGGCAGCTTATTAGAATGAAAAAGTTAGCGTGTTTATACATGACCTTTTTCGTTGGATTGATTAGCTTTATAACTGTTAGAGCAGTGTGAATATTACCAAGATCTGTAAATAATTGTCATTTTATTTGAGCCTGTTTATTTTAGTATCTTGTGGGATGAGTAGTAACGATTTAATTGGCCAAAACGCGTAACCCATTCTGACTCGTTGCACTTTTTGATCAGTAAAATTCTAAATGTGAGAAAATGAAATCATGAGTGATGAGAAATTGCAAAAGTACAAAATGATTTTGGAGACAAAGTTTTAATTTGTATTTACGCAGTCTGCAAAGATGACCGATAAGCACAAACAGGGTAAATATGAGGATGTGCAGGGATTTTTTTGTTGTTGATATTATTTTAAAGAAAAATGGTGTCGACAAAAAAGAGCAAAAATAATCAAGTAAGAAAGAAAATAATCATGCTCATTATGAGCTATATACACAGTTGCAGAGTTGTGGTGCCTCAATAGTTTGGGTTGATGCCCCAGCACTTCTAAGCTGCCACTACTGGGTCTCTCTCTCTCTCTCTCTCTCTCTCTCTCTCTATACATATATATATATATATATATATATATATATATATATATATAGAGTGCTATTTTATATTTTGAAATGATTTTAAATGAAACTGAAACTGCAGCAATTAATGTGATAATGATTGGGCCTGTTTATGCATCAGTGCACTATTGACATATTGACAATAGACTCCCATAAGATGCCTAAACAATGCTTGTTATATTCCTAATCATCATACCAGTTCCTTTTTTATTTATAAATTGTCTTTTGAATTTTTTTAGGATAGACAGTGTGTATAGTGTGATATACATAGTATATGCAGATTTGTGAATATATATATATATGTACTGTATTGTATGCTGTAGCAATTTTGTAATATATGTTTATAATTTCTGCATAATTATGTACAAAATTATTCAGTATTTCCATATAAAATGCATAAAAATGCTACTTATAGTTCTGTGCAAAAGTCTTGGGCACATACAAAAATATGCTATAAACAAAAGATGCTTTGGAAAACATTTCTTCATAAAAGAAACTTTTATAAAGAGCAATAAAAAGCAATAAAGAGTAATAAAACAAACAGTCAATATTTGTAGTGAAAACTCATTGATTAAAATCAGGAGTTTTAGACACAGATTTATGCAGTTTTATAAAAAAAAAAACAGCTGTTAGGTTTTACTGAGCGTGCTGGAGTATATGAGTTCTTCTGGTAACTTTGTCCTACTCGCTAAGTTTTTTGTTTCCATCTGAAATCTTGTCTGTCTTGTACTATATATTTTTTTCTTTTACAGCCATGCATATATTTTTCTGTAATGTTATTTATTTATTAATTTTAAGTTATATATGGAAATACTGAATGATTGTGTACATAATTATGCAGACATGATAAACATATATAACAAAATTGGTACAGCATATAATATGGTGCCTAAGACTTTTGCACAGTACTGTATATGGGACTCATATATACTCAGCACCACTCAGATTAGTTTTTCTCCATTCTAGCACAATAGTTGTTGGAATTTTTCAAATATGCAACACATACTGTATGGCATCAAGTAACTAAGTAACAACAGCCACAGTTATTTTAAGACACAACGGTCAGCTGTTCTGAAACAGTTCTTGCAAGGACAGTATTGTAAACTGGCTCTCATGAAACTCATGTCAGCAAAGCCATGCACCCAAAGCAGCTACTAAGTTTTACTAAGCATCCTGCAGAACCACCAACAGTTCTTTTAAGATCTTTTTTGCATGCAAAATCTCAATGCAGTAGCTTCAATTTAGTTTTTTGTTTTTTGGTCTAACAAGTGATTGCTTATACTGTATAACGTGCTGTGTGTGTGTTCAGTACACTGTATCTTTCAGTCTGCCCAAAGAGAACTTGTAGCCCCCTGTCTGGCCGTTTCTACTTGAGAAATCTGTGCCAACCTTAAAAGCATGAAGTGCGCACGGCTGATTTGCATAACCTTAACGAGGCGTATGCATGAGACGGTGCATAACCTGAATCTAAATATGTATAAATGTCCTTTGGTAATTATATTGACATAACTTTTAAACTTAAGTCGCGAGCGGTCAGTCAAAGTAAAGCTAAAGGTCAGTCGGTCTACACAGCATGTTTAATGTGAGAATTACTTGTCTACAAAGTTGTCATTTGTTCAGTGGTAGTGCTCCTATCAGATCACTGAACACAGTGTTATTAAAATAGGGGAACATACGTAGATAGTCTTGTTAACCCAAATAGCTTTGGGAAACACTTTAGATAACCTACAGTGATTGCAATGTTTTTTGGTGTATCTGAATCCAGTTTCTTTGCATCCCACCGGTCACATGCTGTTATACACCCCAGATGCTTGGCTTAGAGTATATTCCTCTCATGAAGTTAAAATGACCATCTGTTAGTCTGTGGTGCCATACTGCACCTACAAAGTTAATAAAAATTGTCACATTTTAGAGAAAAAATGTGTAAATAATCATTGCTGACTTAGACTTCACTGATAATAAAACCTATGGTCAATCTTATGCGATCCATCCTGATTCGGATTAAATTACCCCGACAAATGTAATTGTCAGCAGTTTTGGAATTCAGTTATGTGTCTAGCTGGGTATGCATAGATAGTTTTGTCATCGTTTATTAAAAGCAAACTAGATTGAATCTCATGAACATTACAATGCCCCTAGGCTCATGCCAAGATAGTAAACACAGCACGGATCCGCTGTTTATATTTCCAGACAGCACGCTTATCCTATAGTCAACCTCAGAAGTACTGGCCTCTTTTTACAGTATGAATGAGCAAATATTTATTCAGTCTGTCATGATATAAATGTATATCATAAATCTATTGATACCAGTTGTTGTTCTCTTTTAACATTTATTTGCATGATGTTGCATACAGTATATGTTAATGCCTTTTTGCCAGTATCATTCTGATTATCGGCATATTTGACTCCATGGAGTATCTCAAGCTGAAATGGAAATAGATAAATATGTATGATATGGATAAATTCCACTTTTTTTCTCGTCAAGATGGTGACCACGATACACAACTTCCAATCATTACATAAACGACTGTAGACGACCCTAAGGGGTAAACAGCTTTATCCAAAGTGGCTTGAGAGGTCCAGGCAGAGCCCTGCAAATTACTCCTTTTTGGCCGTGTTGACAGCTTCAGCGAGAGGATGAAGTGGAACTATGCTTTTCTGGACACACACAGGAATCAGGTCAGCTTGTGTTCTCTCCTCTCCAAACAAATAATAATAATAATAACGTTACGTTGATTCACTAATTTGCAGCACATCTGTCTACCGACTCTAGTTTCTGTAACCCTCTTTTGGTCTTGCTACTTCCAAGGTTGTCTGTGACTTTGTACCAAAAACAATTATTTATTACGTTTTATGCATGCAGTCTTGCATTGCTGTTTATAAACTTCAGCTTGGAAAAGAGGAAGCGCGTCGTGTTCACATGGGCATGGATGAAATGAAATGAAATTCGCTCTTTTTCCAGCAGCAACCTCTTTAGGGGCCAGTCCAGACTTTATGTGGATGTACTGTAATAGTCCTCATAGCGGCATTTCATTTTAAAACAAGACAGTGATTATCTAGTCTTTCCCCCCCCCCTTTTTTTTTTTTTGTACAACTCTGCACTAATGCATGTGGTTTGACATTGACTATTGATTGAATATTGATTTTTAAATATTGATTACCTACACAGCAAAATTCTCAGTGTTGAATTAACATGGTACAGTGCTGATTAAGGGCTAGTTAGACTCAAATGGAATCTGAGTGCCAAAACAACACTGAAGATTTTACTGTGTAGACGTACAAAGCGATATAGATCAACATGTCCGTGTAATAAATAAGCATTAATTATTAGGTGTAGTATTTTACCCCAGCATACAGTAGGTACCCGTCATTGAGTTTGTAGAAATAGTTAACTGGCGCATAACTTCCCTTTTACTCGGCATTTTGACTTAATTTATTGCGCAAGGTTTAGTTTTCATAGTGTACGTGCCATTTTTTTGTTGTTGGAGTAAACCATGATGAGTTGAGATTTGTGTGTGTATTGAGGGTTGTGGCGGTGTGTAGGTGCATTACAGTCATTTCTGTGTCTTCCGCATACTTTGTGTATACACTGTAAACTATCGTGTTGATTGACTCTCTTGAGTGACGCGTATAGCGAGGCCCATCTCTAGCGTAAAAATGCTAAAGCTGTTTATAACTTCCAATTATACAATTTTCTTACATTTCTGACTGGTTTCCAGTCCTACAATGAACCTTTGTAGAAGAACCTTTCCTTTATTCATATAGATTTGAAAATATAAAGAGTATAAGAAGAACATAAAAATAAAAGGAAATCATAGGGGTGATGTAGAGCCTGATGCAACTGATAAGATGAATAATAGTATTGTTTCCTTTAATCATTCTATTTCATGAATAGAATAGAATAGAATAGAATAGAATAGAACAATTCTATGCGTTTTTAAGCACTTTATTTACAATGTTTTGTGAGCACTGGGGTGTGACTGTGTGTCAATGGTGAACAACTCACACAGTTCATAGATTAAGTAGGAGTGCCCCTTTGTCATATTTTGCCTAGAGCCCAGGACCCTTTAGATGGACTGCATTTCCTTTAGAAATGTCTCCAGCCCTGTTAGACATTACAGGAACTGCCTTACTGATCACATATTTTGATTCACCAAATATGAATCAATTGCTGAAATTGTATTATTTTTTTTTATATATTTTAGCATATTTGCTAACAAGTGGCAATAATTTTGGAGTAAGTTATATAATAGGTATATAAGAGGGGGAAGTTGGGGGGGCGGGGGGGGTTCTCCAAACTATGTGACTACCATCTCTTTGAACTGCTAACGCACTATGGGGGCGGTGTAACACACTCGGAGGACAGCGCTATCCGCTCCTTCCGCTTGCATGAGCTTACAGACGCCCATGATTGGCTGTAGAGCCGTGATTAATGTAAGTGTCTTCCATCCCTCGCCACTGAGAGAGCTCTCTAGACCCCCGGCTGCAAGAAGCTCCTGTACATCATCACCCGGGAATCGAAACTAGGGATCTCCGGATAATAGGCAAAATTATAATTAATTACGAATTAGAATTTAATTATTTGTTACATGTTCCTTACAATAAAGTGAAATAAATTGTTTGCATATCTCATATTATTCATATTTTTTGCAAGGTGACAGTGCTAACCACTAGCCACTGTGCCAACACTGTTTTGCCTTAATACTGTAAGTTCCTCGATTGGTGTTTTGATGATGCTGGTGAAGAGCTCTGTCTAACATGTATTCCGAAATCTCCCATCAGGGTTTAATTGAGATTAGATCCTTTGACTGTGAAAGCCATCGGATAAGATTTTTATAATTTCCGTCCTAATAAACACCTGATTGGGCCCTCATTTCCTACAGATGGAGGCAGGGACATTCAGAATGGCCACTTCTCCCAGAGAATATACAGGTATATACATGTAATATGTTCTTTTTTTTTTTTTTTTGTAGAATAAAGGTAGTCATTCAGTAGAGGTTTGTATTGATTTCCAGTGATCCTACCCTTTAACGGACAAATGGACCCAAATGATGCCTGCAAAATACCAGCCGCAGCATTGAATTTTAAATTTGTCACCCATTTTCGGTATATGGTTTTCTGACAGTAAGAAACAAAGCATGGTATCATTTACTGAATACTGATTGGACCTAAAAATTGTAACACTGTTTAAAACACCACATTAACTTTATAACAGATCGTTTCAGAATGTTTGTTTGATGTCTTTTGTTTGTTTGAAGTTTTACTGCACAAATCAATAGAAAAAAAATATGATTCTTATCGTATTTTTTCTTGTAATTCTACTCGCGGGAAAGGTGTTAGCATATGTGTGTCTGCAGGTCCCGCTGTGAGGGAGACTTTTTCTCCAGTGTGCCTACGAGCTCTAGCGTAGCCCACTGTGCAGGTTCAGTAAGTAGGATAGAGCCGTGTGTGGGGAAGCCGCTAAGTAAATTATCCCCACTGCGCTTCGCTTTGCTGCACATAATACACCAAAGTGCACATGAATGGGAATGAGTGGAGACGAGCGTGCATCAGACCTTGCAGAAAATCTGAATATTAAAGCACTCAGCCAGGCTGATGTAGAGGTTTTTGGGAATATTAAATAAGAAAGAAACATAGTTAAATTACAAAAAAAATAAAAAATAGACTTAAACTGTGGTGTAAACATCTAAAATGTCTGCTTGGTTACTTAAAGGATTATTTATTTATTTATTTATTTATTCATTTATTTCAAATCACATAATACATGAGCACAATTTATTACTAAGTATAGCATGCACATGCTGCAATTTTATGACTCCATGGTTCATTGTAACACAAAGTCGAACCGAATCTACTATGCCATCTTGTAAAATAAATAAAAAAGTACAATAGAAAAAATAAGAGAATTATAGTTTTTCTCTACTTACATGATCAAAACACCAGAGAATATGTAGTGTCCTTTAAGTACAGATATGGTTCAACATCTCTCTACAGCACTTATGTAATTATACCATTTACAAACTCTAGAGGCTAACCATAATTGCACTGTATAGCAATCAATCAAGCATGCTTGATTTTTTTTTTCATGTCCAATTCCTCCCCGTCACTAGGGGGCTCCAACATTAAGGCTACTACTACCAGTTAGTCAGGAAGGTCAAAGACTATCACATGTTTTCTCCAAACCATGTAACTCACGCTCTATGGGGGTGGAGTAACACACTAGGAGGACAGCGCTATCCGCTCCTCTCACATGAGCTCACAGACGCCCCTGATTAACTGTAGAGCCGTCATTAATGTGGGAGCCCGAAGTACCTCTCATCCCTCCCCTCTGAGAGAGCTCGGCCAATCAGCTCTCTCTAGACCTCCGGCTGCGAGAGGTTACAGCATCACCCGGGAAACGAACTCGCGATCTCCGGATGGTAGGGCGAGCACTTTACCACTGCGCCACCCTGAGGCTCTAATTGGCCTTTCCAACTGGCCCATAGTATACATCTGTATGAGAGAGTATGTAATTGAGTGTGTGTGCTTGTGTGCCCTGCGGTGGACTGCTATGTACCCCATCTTGTGCCCCGAGTCCCCTGTAATAGGCTCCAGGCGTCCTGTGACCATGTAGGGGAAAAACAGAAAATATAGAGAATGAGTGAGAGGTAAAAAAAAAAAAAAAACAGCATGCAAAACAAGAGAATGTGTTGAAACAACCTGAAATTAGGTTACTGCATGCAAGCGTCCTCCATCTATCAAGATTTTAGAGGTGTTTTATCTTATAATCTCAGCATGGCAGAAAAACAACTTAAAAAAAAAAAAAAAAACTCATCCAAAGAAACAGACACATAATAATTCTTGCACGACTGCCTTCAGTTTTCCGTGACATTTAAAGTCATCCAAAAGCAGCCAGTGTGATGAACATATAAGATGCTACCAGTTTGTATAGTTACCATGCTGCCTTTTTTTTTTTAATACCGTTCCACTCCCGTTCCCTCTTCCTTGATTTTATCCACTGGCGCTAATAATTGGATGATCTAGAGACAATGAGACTGAAAGACGAAGCCAAGCATGAGTGCTAAGCTCAGTGCTTGTGCAGTCAGACGGCATTGGATCATGGTCAGCTGACATGGACCCAGCCTTATAGCTTTGGATTCCAAACCAATCCTGTTCTGTTGATGGCGATAGAGTGAAAAGCAGTCCCCCCAAGTGAAAGTGATTAGACATGGACTCCTTGCTCTGAAGATGAATTTGCAGAGAGAGCAGCTGGAAATCCGGGCCACAAGGATGAAGAGCTACATTGGGAACCTGTTTTTTTGTGCACTGTAGATAGATACTACTTGATGTGTTCTTTATGCATCGTTTTTTTTAGCAGCTGGTGCAGCCAGCTCTAGGATTATCAGCATAAAAATGAGTCGCGATAAAAAAAAATGCAAAATGAATAATGCATGCTATGAGTGACAATGTGCGTTTTACCTTATAGGGACGCGCTCTAGTTTTTGCTCAATATATATTATTTTGCCAAAGTAAAATCCAATTCTAAAATGCTTTTATGATTCCACAGCTCATTGGATATTTCTGTTTATCATGTTTCTGAGGTGCAGCTAATCAAGAGAGGGAGTGAGTGATTGAGAGTGCAAGCAAAGCGGACGTGATTAGAAAACCTGATCATTAAACATAACACTCAAGGGTTCTACATAGTGGCTTAACAAAAAAAGCATTTACGCTTTAGTTGGAAAGTATGTGAGTTAAAATAACAACTCGTACAGATCTCATAGCAGTGTTAACAATAGCTGCAACAACAGCTAAAGCAAGCCATCTGGCTTTCCTTTTCCGTCTTCAGGACCTCAACAAATACATCTGATTAACCCCTTGCCATCGTCCAGAGCAAAATTCTGTGACCAATGGATGTTATTTTGGTCTATTTGGTAAAATAGTATCCATTGTTTGAAATGAATGGGTGCTCACACAAATATAACCCTAACCTAGATATCGTGTGTAAAGATGTATTGACATGTGTATATCTAATAATTCAGAGAACAGACACGTCCACCATCCATCCATTCATCCATCCATCTAGAAAACTCTGTAGTCCAACCAGGGACCATGGAAGCCAATGGTGACCATTGTATTTATTGTATGACTATGGTAGGATCTCCGGTCAAAATTCACAGGCACATTTACACACTACGGACAATTTGGAAACTTCAGTTAGCCTAATTTGCATGTCTTTGGACTGTGGGAGGAAACCGGGAAACCCGGAGGAAAAGCACCCAACACGGCGTGAACATACAAAATTCTATGCACACAGACCTGATGCAGGAAACGATCCCAGGACTTGGAAATGCAAGGCGACAATGCTAACCACTAAGCCACTGTGCCACCATAATAACCATTAGCCTGCTGCATCTACAGTATCTATTCGTGCATGTTCCTTAAAGTCTATCCAGGTAACAGTGACATTGAATCAACAGCAATGGTCTGGAGGAACCTGGTAGCTGATCAAAGCTGATGACATGGCAACAATTAGGCAACATTTTCAAAAGAAAAATAAATTTAAATCGCGAACTCACGTTTCGTACATGCTGAGTGACACTGAGAAACACGTGCTCAATTTTCCCTCGCTCGATAAAATCTATGTCTTTCTCAAGCAACCCACTATTTCTTCCTACACAGGATTGTATTTGGTTCAAAGATCATAAACATAAGTTAAGGCATACATTATGCTTGTGATTTTACTGTACAGTAAGCTTAATGTTAACTGAACTACAGTATGGGTGTACTTAGTATATGGAAGGAACGATTATTTGCCATATAAAGCATCCTGTATCCCTATGAAAAAAAATATTAATGGTTTAAATAAAACATATAAAAATGCATTATTGTACTGTAGTTGGTTTAGAATGCTGTATGTGTATTAATGAATCTAGAGGAGAAAGAGTACAGCTCTCGGCTACAAAAAAAGAGGGAAGGTTTATTATTGATAAATATAATAAAAAGGTTTTATAATATTAATTAAAAAACAACAAGAGCATGCATGCTGTAGTACGCATGCCATGATTATGTACAACTGTTATTTTGAATAGAATTAAATATTCTACAAAATTGGCTGTTTGGATGAAAGAAATGATGTTAATACTACTATAAATCCTATCACTACTAATAATAGAGGTTAGCACTATGGCTTGGCTTCATCAGGGTTGAGGGTTCGAGTCCCGCCTCATGTTCTCCCCATGCTTGGTTGGTTTCCTTTGGGTACTCTGGTTTCCTCCCACAGTCCAAAGACATGCAGATTAGGCTAAGTGGTGTTCCCAAATTCCCAGTAGTGTGTGAATGAGTGTGTGCATACAATGGATTGGCACTCTGTCCAGGTCTAAATCTCCGGGGATAAGCTCCAGGCTTCCCTCAACCCTGCAGAGGATAAGAGGTATTAAAATAATAATAATAATAATAATAATAATAATAATAATAATAATAATAATATTAATAATTATAATAAATTGCTCCTTAAATTAAACATCAACATTAACTTTCCTAAATTAGCAGTTATTATTGTAATAACTCAGAGCAAAGCCACCAAGACAAGTCATTAAAAGAAAAAAAAAAAAGGAATGTATTTAAAATCTTTTCAGTTCATTCCAAACAAAGGCTTAAGGATAAAATATCTAATATAAATCCATATGAGTCATGATAGTCTGTAGATGCAGACTTTTCTTCACAAACATGACTTGGACATGAATTCAGTAGACATAATATAACACAATCATAAAAACCACAGACCTCACAGTCATGGACAAGGGTAAAGCTCCAGCCAGTCTGGTAAGGCATGAAGGTTGAGAGGAGAAATAAATACCGAAACCAAACAAGAAGTGGGTGTGATCGAGGGAAAAGGGCGGCAAAATCAAACAAAGGAAAAGGCCATGGCTGATCGTAGGGAGGTGGTGATCTGTAAGTAAACAAAGACAGCAAGCAGGGCGAGATCATGGAATTTATGAGTGACAGAAACCCAGGCAAACAAAATGGAGAGTCATGACAGTTTTAAATTTGCCACAGGTGGTGACTACTTTTTTTTTTAGATCTTTAGGTTAAATTTACTGTAATTTAAAGAAATTGACTTATGTATGTATGTACAATACTGTATGTGTGTGTGGTTCTCTGGTTCCTAGTGCCCATTATAAGCTGAGGATTAAACAGCATGGCCAGGCATTTTCATGTTAGTGGGAGGCAAGGAACCTCACGTCTCCTCTTGTCTCTGTCCCCCGGTGCCTCGTCTTAATTTGCATGTCTGTTGCAATTTATTAATGAGCCAGTGTGTGGCTTAGGCTGTGTAAGTGTGTTGGCCCTCTGGTCCTCTTTTTTATTTCTTTTTTGATTGAGACAACTTGGGGAACCAGGACCTCATTATACATAATAAGGCCCTTAAAAATCTTCTTTTTTAAAAAAAAAAAAAAAACCTGATATAGGATCGGTTTAAGATGACTGAGATTTTTATAAATCTTTTTTTTATTTCCCATGTGTGAGTTCAAAATATATGGGTTAAAATCTATCCAGTTCAAAATTTCAGATCCAGTTTGTTTTGTGATATTGTTGTCTTGTTACTTTTATTGTTGTTGGGAACTTGAACCATGAACTGACTAGATTTAAGTAAAATCCCTACCGAGTCATGTCTGTCATTTATCTATCTATTAATTGGTCTGTCTCTGTCTCTCTGTTCAGATTGATTTCGTTTTCTTAAGGTGCTTTTGCTTGAGTGTACCCTCTCATGATGACACATTTGTTCTTATTAGGTCACAGTTATGTACTGTATTCTGTGCTGTCTGCATAAAACAGCTTGAGCCGGTGTCAGCTGGCAGATTTTTTTGTGCCCACTGTGATTGTGAGGCAAGAGAGTAATTATCATTTACAAAACCAACTGTCAGAGAGTCTTGACTTTGTCCACCAAGCACTTGAGCAGCATGTAAAAAAAAAAAAAAAAAAAACCTCTTTAAATTAGTTGCAAGGTCGTATGAATTTTAATCGATACAATCTTACAAAGCTCTTGAAAAGACTTTTGCTCTTTGGAAAAAAAATGGAATTTCAAAATGCAAGGTTAGTGATGATGCAAGTAAATATAGATTCTTTATTTAAATTGTAAAGGTAAAAATAATGTTCAGCAGATATGAGTTAATGGAACCATGAATAGGAGTTACACGATTTGGTTAGCATTGTGTCCTCGCACGTCCAGGGTTGAGGGTTCTAAGTCTTGCTTTTGGGTTGAGTTTGCATGTAGATTTTTTTCTCCATGTATTCCAGTTTCCCCCCACAGTCCAAAAACATGCTAGGCTAACTGGCATTAACAAATTTTGTGACAATGATGGACTTGTATCCCATCCAGGTTGTACCCCACCTAGTGCCCTGGGATAGACTCCAGGCATTCCGCAACCCTGTAGAGGATAAGCAGTACAGAGTATGAGTGATGGAGTGAGACTAGAGGTGAGCTTTTGGATTTGGATCCTGCAGACAGAGATGAACCTTGTGTGAACATGAACAAGTTTTCATAAAAGTTGCATAAAATGGTAGAATTCCATTTTCATAAATTTTAACTTTTTAACATTCTCAGTTGATTAACAGGAGCAATATTTTGTTTAACTCATCCTAGTATATGCTTCTTCCAAATGGTTCAGATGTTACTTCATAGTAAAAGTAGCAATGCAATACAATACAAGGTTTTTGGGCATTAGACCACACCCACTTTGAACAGCAGAATTACATTACATCTCACATTTGCAGAATACTTAACATACTGTATGCCAGAAACACTCACTGAAACCAGACTGGATAAAACAATTTACTTTCTCTTTTTTTAATGCCAATTTTGCTGGAATATAACACTGTTTACCATTATCTTCAGTTTTTCAGTTGCTTTTAATACCAACTGTATTCATTATTGCTTATTGGACACAGATCATACATGGTTTTTAAAATGTACAGTATATTACATGTGCAAGTATGTCTGCTAAAATAAATGAGGGGAAATAAAGTAACTATAGAAAACACAATGTATTTGTATAAACATTTAAAAAAAATCAAACACAGACAAGGCTGATCCTGTGTACATGCCCATTTTTGGCAGACCCCAATGAATATTAATGCATATGCAGATGCAGTGGTTACATGGCAAGGTGTCAAAACAAACACCATGTCAGAAACCCAAACAAGTGAAGTTTTTTTTTTTTGACTGATTTCGTGAAAAGTTTTTTTTTTTTTTTTTTTTTATAATGACTTAACTCCACTGGTGTGTCCACTATGATGGTTATTTTGAAGGGGTCTTGGGTCACGTGACCTCAGTGCCAGTGCCTAATTAGCATACTAAAAATACAGCCTGCACAAAACTATTTTTTTTTTAATTATGTTTTTAGTAATAGATGCAAGGTCTAGACAATAACGACATATAATGACAATAACATCAATAATACTTATTTTGTAATTAAATTAGAAAAAATTGGGTTGCTCTACTTCCTCTACTTGTGTTATTGTCCCATCTTTTCCTCTTGTCAGAATAATAGGCAAGATGTCAAAGCTATGAAATAACACAATGTATTAAGCAGCAACCAAAATAGTGGTATTCAAAGCAAATTTCATATTGTCCCTTTTTCAGAATAGCCACTATTTGTCTTGATGACAGCTTTGCACACACTTGTGACATCCACTCAGCCAACTTTGTAATGCAGATGATGGAGTGCTTTTCTAACAGTCCTTATCTTCCCCATATGCAGAGTATTTTGGCAAATTTTTCCTCCAGTCGCTCTTTTTAAATCTTCTGAACCTGTCAATTGTTGACTAAGAAGACTTTAAACAGATGTGTAAATCTGTATTCTACAGTGTAGAAGTTTGCTTGCTTTAATTAATGGGATTGCTCAATGATCTTGTTCATTTGAAGTGTAAAAATGGTTGCCACGCCCCCTTTCTTTCATTTGTTATTGTCTCTTTTTTCCACCTAATTGATTAGTGGTCATTAATTGTGGGCTTACTCACTTAACCAGCATTTTTTGGTAAATTGCATCCCTAGTAAAACAGTGGAAATTCATCTGCAAACTGAGTTCAAACCAAGCATCAAAATTGGGTTGTAAGAAGATATAAGTGACTTTGAACATCCCGTGATTGATGGTGCCAGACATGTTGGTCTGATAATTCCTGAAAATGTTCATCTCCTGGGATTGTCACATATAACCATTTTTAGGGTTCACAAAAACCTTCTGAAAAGACAAAATATCCAGTAAATGGCAGTTCCCAGTGTGAAAATGACTTGTTGACGCCACAGGTCAGAGGAGAATGGCCAGCCTGGTTCGAGCTCATGGAAAGTCAGTATCAATGGTTCACATTGGTGCTGTTGGTATAATGGTGTGGTGGATATTTTCTTGGCACACTTTAGACCCATTAGTACCAATTGAGCATTGTTTTAAATTCCACAGCCTACGTTAGTATTGTTAATGTCCGTCCCTTTATGACCACACAATGCCATGCCATGCCACAAAGTGAAAATCATGTTAAACTGGTTTCTTAAACATAATGAGTTTGCTGTTTTTAAATGGCCTCCACAGTCACCAGATCTCAATTCAATTGAGATTGGGATGTGGTCGAATGGGAGATTCACATCATCGATGCGCAGCCAACAAACCTCCAGCAGTGTGTGATGATATTGTGGAACAAAATCTATTAGGAACGTTTCCAACACCTTGTTAAATCTATGCCATGAACAATTAAGGCAGGTTTGAAGGCAAAGGGGGTCAATTTCAGTACTTGGAAGGTGTACCTAATGAACACCTAACGTGGATGGTTAGTGTAAGGCAAACTGTTAGACATAAAGAATCAAAGACAGACAGGCAGCTGCATTCATGACTTCAAAATAAATTCTGAAATTGTTTCAAGGCCATAATATTGTACTGCAATTGGGGGACAGATGGAATTGCAACCTTCATGCAATTGCAACCTTCTATCAAAACACACTATAAGGTTAGTGACGTTTTTGTTTTCTTTTGCTCGAATGGAAGACTTACAGTTTTTTACTTTGATTTGTTTTTTAGATTTTCCAGGTTTATCATTATCTGTATTTTATCTGCCTTCTTACTGTATATTAGTCTACTGTCTTGGATAAAAAAAGAAAAAAAGTCTAGTTTTAATTTCTTCATACCATGCTGTTTCTTTCCTCAACAGCCACTGGTGGTGCTGTCATGCTTGGTTACACAAAAGTCCAAAATAATTAAAATGATCTAATACGGATGCCAAAACTGAAATCGAACATTGATGTCTTTTCATTTTTGAAAGGCTGCTAGCCCATTTATACCATCTGTCCCTTGTAGGACTATTGAAATCCAAACAGTATAAAATTAACACAAGATTGAAATTTACATAGCTGACTGACTTTTAACTTCCCTAAAGGCACCAATATCAGCGGTGGATTGTTTAAACAGTTAAATACAGCAGGCGCTGCGAACGCTGCTACAGTCCGTCGATCGATTTGTGCCAAGAATGAATTGAAGATTAGTGGGAGCAGATCGTGCTGGGCGTCTCTGTCATTTATACTGCCTGGCTAGTTTTGAAAACGTGCCATGCCACATGTAGATATCAGGCTAAAAATTGCTAATGAGCAAATCTGGTTCTTGTGTACAGCAACTTTGCCTATACGTTTTTTTTTTATGTGGTTACTGCTTGGTGATTCTAAAGGTCATGGACCATGTGTGTTATAAAACACTATTTTGGGAGGATTGTGCTGCCAAGTGTGATTTGGAGACGATTATACGAGCAATCAAATTTCCATGCATCTTGGGTTAATTCATATATGTGGATATGTGATCTTAACCAGATGATTCTGATAACCAAATCTGACGACCAAGAGATGAATTTAGAATGTTATTTGCAATCTTAAATAAGATGCTATGCTATGCTGCGCATGTGTATCTGTGTGTGTGTGTGTGTGTGTGTGTGTGCGAGCGTATGCGTGTGTTAGCAGTAGATTTGCTTTAAAAAAATAAATTTGCTGAAATAATTTATATGACACTAGAGAAAGAAAGCACTTTTAAATTATCATGTAGTTTCTCAGCAGCTTTAGATTAGCTGTTCATTTCAGAGTGCGAAAGATAAACATTTCATCCAAGACAGGTTTTCGAGCTTTCATTTTCATAGCTTTGCAGCAATCTATATTTCTTCCTACTGAGCAAACTGTTGCAGTTAAACTGCTGTTTATGGAGGGTGATGTATCCCTAGCATCAAGATGTAAGGTTCACCCAGAGCTACAGCAAGATAAATTGGTTTAATAATACCATAGTGGAGGTAATGCAGCATTTCGTTTCCCTTTTTCAAACTAGTGTTAATTCTTAATGCGGTTTAAAAAAAGCAAATTTGCTTTATTATATCCAACACTTGTTTGTTAATTACTAATAGTATTGCAGCTACAAAAATAATAATAATAATAATAATAATAATAATAACAATAATAATAATAATAACTAGAGAACGAAAATTTCTGGAGAAATTTTAAGTGTGCCTATGCGACAGCCGGGTCACTTCTAATGAGCGTGGCTACTTTTCAGTGCGTGGTGACGCCTTCCGTTGCATCATAGACACAGCCGTGATGTCATAGCAAAGGCCGGGCTCAATGTTCAGTCAATGGGACTTTTTGGGGCAGTTTTTTGGGAATTTTGAGAGAACGGCGCGACAACCCCCAGACCAAAAAGTCATAGCACACGATTCCCGATCAAGCCGCACGGAACGTGTACCATACGTGAGGGTTTTCTCAAAGCTGCAGGACGAGAAACGCTGCAAACTTTTAGGCGGAAGAATAATAATTGGATTTCTGGGGGAAGAATAATAGGTGCGCCTAGACACACTTAATAATAATAACAAAAGTTGCAGAACATGCAGATAATAGATTCTAAATCTACAGATATTTGGCATGGAAATGTACAGAACAGAATTTCACCAGGACAAATAATGTCAAATAACTGTATTCATTTTTTGTCGCTGATGTAATCTGACACTAGTATAAACACATGCCCATACATTGGCTCAGTATAACTAAATAAAAATATTAAAGCATAAATCGACCATAAACCAATCACAAGAATAAACAAAAATTCATTTAAAGAAATGGAAGAAAAATGCATCAAATGTTCATGCAGTGTGCCTTCTATCCTGTATTCAGCCTGTATCCGTAGGTTACGTTTAGAACTACTGTAGGATCCATTTTTAACAATGATTGTATTAGTGCATCCTCAGCTACAACAGCACAAGCAGCTCAGCGGTTACTGTTTGCACGTTCTGCAAATCATGGATCTCATATAAGACAGCAGTGTTCCGTCAAAACCCACCATAACGTTAATTATAGTCATTGTTTCTGTCTTGTAAATATAAAATTATCTACCTCAAGACACAATTCAGGTAAATATACTGTACTTTTGTGTGCTGTTAGCTTTTATTTCGTATTGGCCAACACGGAATTTTTTTTTATGTTTTTTTTTTTTCTTCACATTTCATGGTCTTCAATACTCTTTGAGAAGATGCATTTTTTCCCTGTACATTTATATTTTATTTCTTATTTAGTAACAATAATATCATCATCATCATCATCATCATTATTATCATAAATTTTGAACCACAGCACAGGCCTTGTCCAAATGGTTGAGACATTAGTTCATGGTAAAAGTATCAATATTTTGCAAATAAACAAACAAAAAACACACACAATTAATTTATTAATTTACGTTTTAGTGGTAATATCACAGTACAAATATGCTTGTCATTTGATCCACTTTTTTAAAAATAAAAATGCAGATCCTTTAAAGACACTGGATATTTTAGCATACCATGGCTCAATCAGGTTAAGTTTGTCACACATTTTAATAACATATGGTATTAAGTTGTATTTTAAGTAATTAGAGTTATGCATATTTTTAAATTTCCAGTTTAAAAAGCTCAGTTTTGATACCAAGTTTATTAATGTATCACGTCCGGTTGCTGAGATATGGTCAGTGCAAGTTTGTTTGCTAGGAGTGGCTCGGGAAAATCCTTTTTTTTTTTTTAAGCATATTTAATTAAGGATTCTGCAATGTAGTAAAAAAAAAAGAGGGAACCCTCACCCTTATTTTACCACTATTTACCTGCTTCCCTAAAAAAAAAAAAAATTTTCTAATCTTTTCCTGCCCAGATTTTGTCATCCTGTGCACACTGCAGCCTCAGACTCTTGTTCATGGCTGACAGCAATGGAACATGATGTGATCTGCTATTTTAGCTTTTCTGCCCAAAAGTTCCAGGTTTTTTTTCCCCACCATATCTGTAAGCAGCGGTTATTTAAGGTACCAAAGTGTTCCTGATTAAACCAGTCTGGTTATTCTCTGATTTCTCTCATCAACAATGCATGTCTTTTATTTTGGTTTTTCTCTCCATTCTTTCTAAACTCTTAAGACTGTTGCTTGTGAAAATCCCAGTGGATCAACAGATTCCAGCTGGTCTCAAAGTAACAGCAACCCTATTTTTCCTCATTCTGATGTGTTATGTGAACATTAACTTCATGCTTTGTACTGGCAGCTGTAAACTACGCTGCCTATCCAAAAAACTCACACACTAATATTTCGTTGGACTGCCTTTTGCTTTGATTACAGCACAAATTCACTGTAGCACCGTTTCGATAAACTTATACAATGTCACAACATTTATTCCCTTCCAGAATTGCATACATTTCTCTTTAAGATCTCGGTGATGATACATCCCAAAGATCGTCAATGGGGATAAGGTCTGGACTCTCTGGTGGCCAATTCATGTTTGAAAAAAAATGTATCATGTTTCTGAAACCACTTACATTTGATTAATTTTGGCATCATCATCATCATGGAAGAAAAAAAAACCCATTGATGGAAAATGCTGGTCATTGAGTATATTCATGTAGTCAGCTGAGCTCTTTTTTTTGGGAAATATAATGTTGTTGAATTTAGACGTGACCAATCATAGCGCCCCAGATCATAACGCTGCTCCCACAGACTTGTACAGTGGCCACAATGCATGATGGGTGCATCCGTCTCTGATGGACCTATGCCCTTCGGAAATAGGGTAAATCTGGACTCATCCGACCACATGACCTTTTTCCAGTGCTTCACAGTCCATTATCTATGCTCTCTTACAAATTGAAATCTTTTTTTTTTTTCAGATTATCCTCACTTATGAGTGATTTTCTTAAGGCTGTCTCAATCCCTTGAGTTCTCATAATCTTTTGCTTGTGGAAATGCTCTTACAGTACTGTATGTTCACTATTAAACGTACTGTAGCTGTACGTAAGTCTGCCTGTTGTTTTTGATGATTTGGTTTTACCAAACATTGAAACATTGTCCACATTTTTTGCTTGATGGTTCACCACTGTATTTCCATGTTTTAGTAATGCATTTCATAGATCTTAACCTAATTTTAGTAGTTTTACAAATCTATTTGATTGTTTTCTTGAAGCAGGAAATTTTTTTTTATTAAACTTTATTTACATAGCGCCTTTTACAATGATCATTGCCAAAAAGCAGCTATACAGAAGCGACTACGGGAAATAATGCTAGAGGTTTCCCTTATAAAAATAACCATTCACCCCTGTTAAGGTTGATTTATGATTATTAATAATAATAATAATATTAATAATAATAATGATAAATGTTTCTTAAAAGTGCATTTGGACATTTCCTTTACACTTTGGTTAATTTTGTAAAGTAAAGGATTATCACAGTTTAGCCTGTACATTTTCACGACCTTACAAACACCGTCAGACATATTATCTACTGTATACAGTACACACACACACAACATAAAGCATAAAAAATTCAATAAAGTCTGGTTTGATGTTCAATCTGTGGGTAAACAGTCTTAGAGACTAATAGCTAGGGATTTTGAAATAATGTTAAATTTAATATAAATGGCTTAAATATCAATAGATTCATGACCTGGTCGCCCTGCTCTCCAAAGCTCTGTTCAGAACAATCCTCTCATTCTAAGCAAATTGTTGCTCTTTAAGCTGCCAAAAAAAAGTCAACAAAGTATTATTACTAATGTATGAATAGCAAAAGCATTGCTCATTACAGACATTCTTCATGCACAGAGCTTTAGTTTAAACAAGAAAAAAAACAAACAAGTAAAATAAAGAGTGACACTACAGTATATTTGCCTATACAAGTGTCGGTCCTAATTAAACATCTCACCAAGAACCACAGCAGAGCATTTGCAAAATGCTTAGCAAAATTCTTCCTGTGCATAAACGACTCATTACAAAGATGAATGCCTATTTAAAAAGTTGGTGTTAGTAAAAGGGACTGATCTCGGGGACTGATCTCGAAAGATGCGGAAAATGAGATATGACTCATTCTTCATATTTTCAAACAAGCATGCGTGGCGTCAAACTAGAGAACAGTGGAACAGTGCATGTTTGACCCACGGAGCGAGTGGCTCAGCTGTATTTTGTTTGCATGCTTCGGATCCACTTGTTCTTTTAGAGCGAAGGGTCACCACAAATCAAAAGACAAACAGCAATAATGCCCCATCCTTAGAGCATGAGGTCTTACCGAATGGTTTGAACAATTGTTATTCAAAAGAAATATCTTTTGTAAGAATGGCATTCATTTGTCTAGTTCAGTTCCAGGGACTTGGATAATCCATACCGTTGCAGTGTGTATACGTGATGACTTATTGGTCTTATTGGAAAGTCCTAGGGTCCGGAATTGAACCAGGGGACCAACTGTATCTAATTAAGCACTGAGAAGAGCATTAAATGGTGTGAATTGTGGAATGGTGGGGGTTTATTGACAGGTCTATTATTGTTGAGATGAAATGTAGTGACAATTTGAGGGGTCTGGAGAAAAATTCAAGTCTGAACATACAGTACAGTACATATTGCAGAGTACATCACTGAGATGTTTGGGGGGGGGGGGGGTTGTTGGGGTTGAGGAATAGAGAAATATTATATTTTATGTCCCAGAAATTTTGCATTTATTGCTAGATCTTTGATGGATGTTCAAACAGGGACTGTGGTGTAATTTGTTACGAAGGACGGCTTTAAATCGACATTTACAGTCTTAGACGCATTAAGAATACCTGATAATGGAGTATGTTCACCCACTTTGGTCTTCACAAGTAACTTAATTCCTTACGGCATTAATTTAACAAGGTTCTGAAAAATAAAAATAAATCCTTCCTTCAAGAAAGCAGTAGACAAACAGCACACAATTACACTACATGCTTTACATCTTATATGCAATATATGTGTTATTTTAACTTTAACTCAACGCCATATTGGAATGGTGTAAGATTTATTTTTTTTTTTCTAGAAGTGTTAGACTATGGGATTCTTTCTAACAATAAGTTTCTTTTTCTGTTGAAAGGGGTAAAAAGCTCTTTGAGCCTAATTTGAATCAGTTTGACACTCAGCATTAATGGCTGTCATACTGGCCATTCTGGACCCCATTTATTACGTTTAGTTGCTTTAATAGTATTTGCTGACTGTTTCCAAGAAAGAGGGGATTTTTCTCTCCTGAGTTAAATGTTGAATTATGGATTCACATCCATTTGCTTTAGTCATCACTGTAGTGTAATTCTCTGGTTAACACCAGTGTGTTGCTATTTTGGTTCTGCGCCAGCCAATTTTTTGGTATTGCTGCTCTTTTGCTATTTTTGTTGCCATTGATATGCATGAATTAATGCAAAACAGAGAATAACATTTAAAATGTACCAGTGGCATTTTTTTTTTAAATAATTGGGAGCCAAATATGTGCATTTAAAAGTGCTCGCCACTTCAACATAAACAAACTACTTCAATCAAATCCTAACTGGACATAACAGGCTTAATGTGACCTGGCATATAAAGCCAGGTATTTAGTCGCACAGGTTAGTTTTTGTGTAACTTGATATCAAAATGGAGATTATTGAAACAGGAATATGAACATATGTACTGTACCCAATAGTATAATTCGAATGACCCATAATGAGACTTGATACCTGATTTGATGAGACAGGTCACAATCACTTTATGCGTAGGAAAACAAATAAGTAAAACAGCTCAGCTGTGTTTACTAAAGGCCAATTCATCCTGAAATTCTTTTATAAACAATGTTTTAGTCATGCATGAATTTGCATTTTCACTAGCATTTAAATCCACCCCAGCTGTGAGTCACAAAGTCTGTGAGACCATCTGTCCTAGTGGGATGTTTTATTGCGGACATTAGTGGAGCATAAACTCCATAGAAACAAGTCCAAAGTAACATTACTGAGATAAAATAACACATTAACCACATCAAATAAACTTGTAAACATCATTTTCTGTTTTTTCCTTTTCCTGCCTGACCTTTTTTGAGGCGTTACATTTAAATCCACTCTAAAAAAGAGCATCTCAATATCATCAAATGATCCTATAACCAATATTAAAGAGAATCATTTATTTAAGTATTTATTTATTAAATAAATGTATTTAAATGTATTTATTTAAGCATTATCTAGTTAAAGCTCACATTAAGCTTTAAAGCTAATTTTTAAAAAACTATTTTATACACTCATACAGTATATAAACACAAAAAGAAGCTATTAGCCGCTAATGGCTAACCTACCCTTCTTTTGCCTTTCAAAAAATTGACAGGCCATAAAATATAATTTAAAAATTGTTTCATATAAATTGTCTTTTATTATTTATTAGTTTATACAGGATAGAATTGAGGATGCCACAGCAAAGAGGATCCACAGCAAATAATTTAGGTTTGTTGTTCATGGTTAGCCGCTATTGGCTAACCGTCCCATATTCTTCAAAAAACTTATAAGACTCTAGATTCCCCTTTACTCTTTTGATTTGTAGTGCTCATCATTTTTTTTTTTAACAGATAAAGATGTGGTAGCAATTACATCATTAAGTACATTCAGTTTTTAACCAAGTATACCACAGTGAATTGATTTATAGTCATTTAATTAATACACAATGATCCAAATTATTGGCATAAGGCATACTGATTAAAACAAAGTCTGTCAGCTGGTTATGTCTACCAATAAAATTCAGCTTGATAAGCTTTTAAAAAAAAATCGAGCCATACAGTACATCATTTCTCATGTTCAATTCTTAAGGGTAAATTATACAACAGCTAGTTTCAAACGAGTAATCTGATTGGACAAGAGGCTTTCATGAGAGGTAATAATGGACAGTAACAATACATTTAGGCATTTGGCAGACGCTCTTATCCAGAGCGACTTACATTTTTATCTCATTATACATCAGCAGTTGAGGGTTAAGAGCCTTGCTCAAGGGCCCAACAGTGGCAACTTGGTGGTTGTGGGGTTTGAACCTGGGATCTTCCGAACCGTAGTCCAATGCCTTAACCACTGAGCCCAATACTGTCCAATACTGTCCATTATTACTGCAATCGTTAATTACTTTGCATTTCAGCAAGAAAACACATCTCGTATATATTGTTGCTGTACATCTTGAAAGGGTTGTAAAACCATTTGGAGTTCAACGTTCTATAGTGAGAAAGATTATTCACAAGTGCAAAGCATTAAAGACAGTTGCCAATGGATTGCCTAGCACATTCACCCTAAGATCAGACTGCAAGGCTACAAAAAAACCCAAGAATTACATTTCTGACCCTACAGGCCTCACTGAACATGTTTAATGTTAAATCTCATGACCGCACAATTAGAAGAAGACTGAAAAGGTGGGTTTGTTTGCAAGGGTTGCCAAAAGAAACACAAGGATTTTAGAACAATGTCCTATGGATAGATGAGTCCAAAGAAGAGTTGATTGACCTTAATGCTATGTTTATGTAAAGCGGACAGCATTTCAGCAGAAAAACATATCCACTGTCAATCACAGTGGTAAAGGGTGATGATCAGGGCTTGTTTGGGAGCCACAGGACTTGGGCAACTTATATTCAGTAAGACGACCATGAACTCCACTGTGTAACAGAGTATTATAAAGGCAAGTATGGAGCCATCTATCAGACTGCTAATGCTTTGATTAAAATTCGGTCATGCAACAGGACAGCGGTCCAAAGCAAACCAGTAAATTTACATTAAAATGGCAAAAAAATTAACTGCAGATCTCAACCAAATTGAAATGCTACGGTGGGACCTCCAGAGAGCTGTGCACTGAAGCAATACTGTAAAGAAGAATGGGGCAAAATTCCTCCACAATGATCTAAGAGACTCATAAAATCACATACAAAATGGTTCTTTCAAGTTATAGCTGCAAAAGGTGGACCTATAAGCTATTAAATTAACAAGAAGTATTTAGTGTTGCCCACAATTTTTTCCCCCTATTTTAGTCTACTATTTACAGCCGCTAAGATCAGCTGAGTTTTTAGATGCGGTTCCTACACATCGCAGAGCAGAAGCACAAAAACTCACACATCAAATCATAGAGTAAATTAGAAATGCCAATCAACCTACACTGCTTATTGTTGGAATGTAGCTGAAGTTTGAAGTACCCAGGGGAAACACATCAAACACGCAGGGAACATGCCATGTCCATGCACATAGACCAAAGGCGAGGTTCGATACTTCAACCCTGGAAATGCAAGGTGACAGTGCTACTAAACACTAAGCTCAGTTCTGCACTCGCGACATGGGTCACATTGTTTAGTTGGCATGGTGGTGTAGTGGTTAGCACTGTCACCTTGCACCTCCAGGGTCTGGGTTCGATTCCCGTCCAGGTCTCTGTGTGTATTTAGTTTGCATGTTTTCCCCGTGCATGGTGGGCTTCCACCGGGTACTCTGGTTTCCTCTCATAGTCCCTAAAACATGCAGATTAGGCTAATTGGCGTTCCCAAATTGCCTGTAGTGCGTGAATGAGTGTGCGAGTGAGTATATGTGTTTGAGATTCGTTTTATGTCTATCTAGTACTGAACATTTTTGGTTGCTGTCTGGTCCTTTGTCTGGTGAATCAGCATGTGCCACAGTCTTTGACAGTGCATCATTGCGATCAGTCATCCTTGAGTATTTTAGTTTCAGCATGCTGGCATCTGCTCAATGACTTTTCAGTTATGTTGGCACTGCCCATGGGGGAACGTAACAGTTTAGAAGCCTATTAGAGAAACACCCAGCAGGTTGGAACAACACGTTGTGCTTATTGAACATTTCCAAAAGGCTTTCTCAGCAACAGAAGATGGAAATCTAAAAGATAGCTCAGATGGTCTGAAGTTCTCTACATCTTCCAACATAGTTCATCGACCTCTGGAATGCAATATGGAGGTCCGGACTCCAACTAATCAATGAACCTCTCAGAGATCTAGTCTCTCTCTGGCTGGAGATTGTGCACCTGGGAATGGCAAATGATCTCCCTTAAGTAGAAGAGATTACACTAAAGAGGGTATTAAACCTCACTCAGTACACTTCTATAGCTTCAGATGACTTGTTAAACCATAAATAGACTAGCATCGGTAGTATTAAGGTAGATGAGACTTTCTTTAAGGGCTTACTTTGTTTTTGATGTAATATACAGTACTGTACACTTTAGTAGGCAAATAGTATAAGTGCTTCGGCTGCATTGTGATGTGCTCAGTGTGTTTATGTACATTGCATGTTGTGCATCCACACGACAAGAAAAAAAGTAGTATAGTATGACAAAACACAGTCAAGAGAACAAAAAGCACCGAATTTCTTTTAAATATAGAATCTGCTGCTGCATGCGGAACAGGAACCAATAAAGGGGTTGAAAAGAGATGTCGTTTTTGGCGTTCACATCACAGCCGTTGGCAAATACCTTAAGGCAGATTATTTCGGATGTTTCTACAACCAAGCACAACACCACCACCAGTCGTGAGAAAAATAGTTTAGTGTAGTAGTTTAGTGTTTTGGTACCACAACTGTAAAAAAAGCGTTTAAGTGTAGGCATAGATTACCCCACATCGTAAGCATGATGTCATCAATGGAAATGTGTGATTATAAGGCATTAATCAATTCTATTAGTTTTATAATGCATGTTTTTTATTCTTATTTATTTCCCTTTTTCTTTCCTCCTGGAAAACAACTGTAAGCAACTGTAACCAATAATAAGCAATTTTCCCTCTCGGATTAATAAAGATTCTTAAATCTTGAATTTTTATAGGTGCTGTGTGTTAGCCTTTTTATTTAACCCATACAACCTAGAACATTTTTTTCTTAAGGGGTCTGGATTGTGCAGTATAGAGTGCATTGCATCCTTTTTTCAGCACAACCTACTGTAGCCAATATGATGAAATGAATTTTAACCAACTATAAAAAATTTACTAAGTGAAAATAAAGGTCACATGACTTTTCAGCAAAGACATACTCACATATGATGATGCTTTTTCTGGTTGTTTCTATGACAATAACAATAATTTGAGCATTTTGTGAATTTAACAGTTTTGGGATGTCATATTCTAGTAGCGGTAAAATTTACCGGTTTAGATTAAACCTACTGGGTCTTAACAGTCTTAAGACCGTATAAGTCTAAGACTTTCATATAAGGAGGATTTTGTGCTAATCGAGTTTTATGGGTTAATAACAATTGAAAGTTACAGTTAACTGTTTTATGCATTGGTAATGAAACTGTTGAGAGCTGACAAGATATTACAGTAGAGGTTAAATACTTTATGCTTTACTTAATGTTTACTATCAATCATAATTGGTAAGGTTTAATAAATTGTATATAAACAATTAATAAGCAGTCAGGGAGAAGATCGCGGTATAAAAAGAAAATTTCAGAGACACAAATATTCAACCTTAATTATAATAATTAAGAAAAAAAAAGACGAGCTACTGTATGGAATGATGATGCTCTTGACATTATTGCTAACTGAGCACCCTTTCCTCAGGATGCAGTTTATATAAATTAAAGCTAACACGCGCATACCTTCATTTTGCATACACTATCTAAAGATGCAAATACTTCCACCACTTCATATACTGTATACGTAAACTGGCATAATGATTAAAAGTAGAGATGAGCCGGAATATATATTTTATTTAGTATATGACAGCAGGCTGTTTTGTTGATTCTAATACTGCTTGTCATATTAATATCTCTGTAATCGTGCCAGAGCACACATTGTTTGGGTTATTCTCACCTCTCCACCCCCATCTCATCTGTTGTCCACGCACAGTGATTACATTTCCGAATCTTCCCCCTGATAGCGTGTTTATGCCCATGCAAACTCTATCTATTCCATGCATTGTATTATCCAGATAAAGCTGCCAAAGGCACGCAAGTGCACACTCGCACGGACGATACACACGACACACAGAGTCCCCTTCGAAAAAGACTGACAGGCCCTGGCGCACAGAAACATTCCGCCACATTATTCATACGAGACCTTGACAAAAGATATCTACTTGCAATCAGTATGCAATAAAAACTCATTAAAACATTATACTTTCGGCTGCGAAAATTAATTCCGGAAGACAAATTTGTGATAAGTCAAGAAGGATATCATTTGGGTTCAGCCATGCTGAAAAAAAAAGTTATTTAAGCCTGGAAATTGGAAACACACCATCGAGGCGGTGGCAGGGGGAATAAAGAGAGGAAGAAAGGATAAAATGATGGTTTTCCTTTCATACCCACTGAGTAATGTCTCTTATTTAGAGTGTCAGAGACGCTACACGCATGCTCAATCTACAGATGTTTTCATTAGTTTTTTTTTGTTTTTTTTTAGTTCTGCTTAAATGACTGTAGCAGCAGGAAAGCTTCTGATGCATCAGGAAAATTGAGTCGAAGGAGTGCTAGGGTCTTGGAGTAAGTAAACTAGACATGGAGGAATTATCAGTGCAATTAAGCCATATGCTGGTGCTGCATGCGAGGCAATACAAACAAATAATGCGGAGATGATTACATTAGCCATCGGTGTCTAAACATCAGTGAAAATGCAAGATATATTTTCTATTCCTGAATGCATAATGTAATTGAGTTAGAGATGATGTGAAGCAACACTAAAGATTATTAATATTTTTTTTTGTATGTCTATTTCTTGACAGCTTTTAACTGAACAAATCTAATATGCACAATTTTTCCTTGCACCACATACCCTGGATTTGGAATTTGTTACTGTAGTAAAGTATTAATTTTAAGAGTTTAAGATTTGTTAACTGAAGTAGGAGTGAAATTTTTGCAATGTAATTTTCATTATCCTGCCAGGAAATTGTTAAATTAATTAAATATAAAAAATATATATATTAAGTATAAAAATAGATAATAGATTTGTTAATTATAAAATATTTAATATAGAGATGTTAAAAAAATACTATAATAATGTCAGGATTGTTTTTTTTTATCAGTTTAAAATATTTATTTTTGACTTTGTTTAAATGAAGGTACCTTTAAACTTTCACTTTGAATTTTCAGTTTTGTATGTTTTGCTACAGACACATTTACTAAAGTATAGTTTTTCTGTTTTTGACCCCGGCTTGTACACTCTATCAACGCTGCAATGTTACTTTGCCATTTTGCATTCTAGACAGCTATCAAATGATTTCCCTCCTTTGTGTGTCGCCTGTCTGTGAAGCATAGGCGACACATAGGGATCACTATCCGTCGTCTCGTGTCGTCATCTGTCATCGTCACTTTTCTTCTCTCCACAACTCTTTCTGATTCATTCATGGGAATTTCATTAAACCTTTACATAATCTTTATTATGCAGCACAGATGTGCACTAGCTATTTCTTTTCTAATATTGTTTTGATAAGAATAAAAAAAAAAAAACCTAAAACACAAGTGGAAGTGTCAACTGTTTCTATCCACAATTCCTCCTAAAGCATTCATGAACATTTTACCCAACCTGCACAGAATCTTTAGTATATGTGGACTAGTTGTTTAACTTTCTTATAAACTATATATATTAAATCTGCAACAGTCAGAAGTTTAGTTATGGCGCTACATGCAGTATTAATAGCAATACCTTCCATTTTGTTCATAGCACCATAGCAAAACTAATAAGTTTTGCTATGACGCTGCTTCAGTTAGATCACTTCTGTCTTTCTGTCTTTCTTTCTTTCTTTCTTTTTGTTTTTGGGATGCTCGCAAGAATAGAATTTTCAAAGGAAAAGAAAGTATCAACTTTTTTTTCCTTCTTTTTATTTAAATCTTAGAGTAGCTTAATTTCTTCAACAGGACCAAAGGACTTTGAAGATGTAGCTAGAAAGACTCATTAGAACAGTGGCTAATCAAGCACAGTGGATTGATTTGTGTGGTTCAACATGCATGACCAGGTGTGTGATCCTAGGATGGGTGAACCACGCATATAATTACACGCTTTAATAACTGTTTTAATTTTTTATTTCATATTTTTTTTACGAATGTATTTACCTTTTTTTAACTGATATGGTTGTGGTATTACTGTATGTTTGAATTGTTACTGTAAAATATTTCGACAGTTCAGTCTCAAAACACGGAGACACATTTAGAACTGTAAGAAACATATATTGATGGTAATACTGTATGTACTGTATCTCACCATATGCTATAGTTATGATACCATATGCTTTAATCATGGTAGACTTCCATCTCTATGTGGTCTACAGTGTTAATTATTGAAAAGACATTGTTGTAAACTTCATTTGTATAATCAGCCATGCATTGTGGGTGGCATTTTCGGAGGTCGTGAGCAAAAGCAATAGATGCTGTTTTCGAAACATTTCTTTTTGCCACGCAAGTAATATACACTTTATTTTAGAAGTTTTCATATTTTAAGGGCATCTTGACAGGAGCAGCCCTGTTTTTGAGTAGAAGCTGACATGTTGTAACTAGCCAATCGTATCGCTTCTTTCTGTCACATGATCAGTATAGCGTAACTATGAGCTGTTCAACGCAGCATCTGCCTTGAGTGATTTAAATGGTTCAATAGATTGTTGAAGCAAAAATGAATGTTCACAATCAGGCTTTAAAGCTACCATGGCCTCATAGTAATGAACGACTGACAGGTTTGAGTTGTTTTACGTCTAAGATGCATTCTGTGAAATAGGTCATTATGTGATTTGGATGTTGTGAGAACCTCCTGTTTCACATTTTCCCCTCTATCCTGATTTCTCCAGTTTTCTGGAGAATAAGATTCATGCGCTGTATGTGGGTGAAGCTTTTTCAAATACCTGGTTCTATATTATTGTAATACTGTAAACCTTAGAAGACAGTTGATGCACAAATGAACGTTATGAGGTCCATATCTCCTGTATATTGTGATAGTGAGCTGTCAGTTTGAAATGGAGTGAAACTAAAACATGTAGAGGAGGAAGGCTGATGAGGCTGTAAACTGAAGTTTGTGCAGTTTTTATGCAGTAATTTTTCTCATGATCTTCAGCAATCTTCGTGATTTAAAAAGTTTTTGTGTGCAACATTTTTTTCCTTGATCTAATGCCATGACTTTCTGCTTGAAATCATTACAAAATCACAATCAAAGAGTAGAGTTTGCTATAATTTAACCTCAACCAACACATTATTGATACTAAATTCCGTGATTTAAAAAAAATCACGACAAACACGACTGCAGGCTGATTTATCCATTGTGGCAAAACTGTGGGAAGTGAATTTATTGCTTTTTGCAACATCACAAAAAAATTACACTTATACAACCCAAACAATTTTAATATAATATTTTTTGCCATTGCTTTTTAAAACTTTAGTGCACAGAATATTATCCACTTTTTGCTTCAATTGAAAAACTATATATATATATATATATATATATATATATATATACAGTAAGTATGTATATATATATATATACAGTAAGTATGTATATATTCTCTGTATATCCAGGTGGGTTGTCCTGTGGGTCCTCTGGTTTTCTTTCTCCCTTTAAAAAAAAAGGCTTTGTAAAAAATCAATTTAATTTAATTAGTATTATTTGTAGAGCACTTTTAACAATTTTTATTGTCGCAAAGCAGTTTTACACAATCAAAAAAAATTATATAAGTTTGTATGGAATGTGAATGTGTATGAAATCAAAATGGTCAGATAGTCCCTCGTGAGCAAGCCATATAACGCTCATATGATGGTCCCTACATGCACCACGCTTTACTAAGATATGTAATAGGCTTCATATCCTTTTTGTTAGTGACCAGAATGTTTTTTTTTTCATGTACTAATCTATTGATCTATGTAATGATCTATTTCATCATGTTTAGTCATTTTCCATTTTCAATTATCATGGCTTTTTGCAATAATCATCACTCTCTATGACTCTAACACAAGGGTGCTAAAATATTTTGCTTAGCTAATCTTTGACCCCTTGTTATGGTAAAATGTGACTTAAAAACAATATTTCAGCCCAAAACAGCAATCATCCATTGCAGAAAAGCCTATTCATTGCAGAGGAGAGGACAGGTTGTGAAAGATGTATATTTCTCCCCCTCTCCTGGTCTCCTTCTCTTTGCATTCTTGAGTTCATGGAGTCATGCCCCAAAGTCTGCACAATCCTGTTCGAAAACTTCCTATAGCATTTCACCCTCAATTAGATTTGCTGTGCCATTGTGTCCAGTGTCAGAACAAGTTGTCAATGGATCAATGTCTTTCCCACTCACAGGGCAGCAATATGTTGCTAAGCAAAGTTAGGTTTTCCGATGTGCTGTATTCTTTATCATGCCTTTTGATTTCCTGGGTGGATAAGATTGCAAGGGAGATTGATGAATACAGGAAATTGGTTGGCAGGTGATTTCTTTTGCTGCTCCATTCGTCTGTGGCGGCATTGCTTATTGAAGCCGCCAGTCAAGCGACAGGGCTTTGTTCTGCTGTAAAAAGGAATGCTTCAGTAAGAAAATGGCCCTGGATTAGTTGTCGTCAACAATAATAGCCATGGCTCCGGTCCAGCACTTGCTTGACCAATTGACTGGCACTTGTGTTATTTTCATATATTTTTCCCCCCACAAATATGCATTTGATTGATATGTGAATACTTAAGCTGTATGGTATCAAAAAATTATTTTTGTCACCTATAATTTGGCCCCGCCATCTTTATTATTAGTTGATCCATTTTTGCATACAGATTTGGAAATTATGATAGTAATTCAAGTGTTAGAAAATGATTTCCATTTCAGTATCTCTTGGTTTTTGACACTAGGAGTTTCATTGCCTTTTAACATTTTGTGATATCAAGGCTACCAGCTCATAGCTGCCTTTGAACATGGGGTCGACCTTTCAAGCGTTGCCATGTTTACGATCATGGTCTGTACTGTAGATCTGATTGTGCGCTTGTGATTGAGCCCAGATCAGGATCACTGGGTACGGTATCCCATAATCCTTTTCAGTAAAACACAGCAGTTCTGGGCTGGATTTACTAACTCCTGATGTTACTGATTCCACGGTTCCAGACCAGCAGATTTAATGGAACTATAAAGACAAGACAAGAAGGGTGGTTTAATAGTAGACACCGCGTCAGTGGACTTGAAGCAAGCTGACCAAGGTGAATTGGTGTTGGGAGTTCTATTGTATCTAAGAGACGAAAACTTTTTTTTTTTTTATCTTTGTTAATTGGAAATACAATATATTCACAATGACCAAAAAAAAAAAGTAATTTACATTTCACAACCTCTTATAGCTTACATTACTTACCGTATAGCTGTACTTTTGGTTTAAACTACACTACTGCACAGAAGTCTTTGCCACATGCAAATAAATGCTGTAGAGCCAGTAAAATGGTAATTACGTTTACATTTAGAGGTATAGAATGAAAGGCACGGTTTAACCCAAATACCTGAGATAAACACTCTAAAGGAAGCTCATTCCACCATGTTGGCCAGAACAGAAAACATCTAGACATCTACTGTAGATGCATGTCTTTCTCAATCTCTGAGAGATGGTGGGACCAGCCGAGCGGTGCTGGAGAATCACATGAAGGTAATGTGGAAATGTGGAAATGATAACTAATTGATCAAAGTCGGTATTTGGTGTGACACCGCTTTGAGGAGCCTTTAGTTTTAGGGTAAATTTCTGCAGTTTTATAAGGAGATTAGCTAAGCTATAATGTTTTCCTAAGCATCCTGGTTCTCACGGTTCCCACGGTTCTTCTGAGGTTCTTTGACTCTTGCATGCAAAAAAACAAACAAAAACAGCAGCTTCTATCTGTGGTTGCTGATAAATCAATCCCAAATATTTTTAAAGGTCTTCCCTTTTGCCTTGGATATAAGAATACATGTAGCTTGCTGAAGAACAGAACATTACGTTGTGCTTGTTCTATGATTTTTTTATGGCACTTTTTCTGGTCATGAGTCGGGAACATAGCTCTTAGAACACATGATGTGATATTGGCAATAACCACCAGTTTAGTGACCAAAGGCAAGAAATCACTCATAGCACAGCTCCGAATACATCCGTGGTGATGGTAAGAGGTAAAGGAAACATGCTAATGGACAGCAAAATAGATTCTTATTACAGTACCTCAATCTCACAAGGTTGTTTCATTTTCTACACGATCGCATTGACTGATGACATAAACAGAATGTAATTATTTCTTTAATTTCTGGTCTACCATTAGAGACTCTTCATCATATAATCTGACATAAAGAACACATTATCATGCTCTTTCTGTAATAGAACGCTGTCGGGAATTTGTTCGGATCATGTTGTACTGTATAGTGTCTCGAGTAATGGTCTTAAAAGCCCACTGAAATGACACAGTGGCAAAACGGCTTTATGCATGACTCTAAGAAGGCTGGATTCAGTTGTTGCGAGTAAAATGTCTACACTGTACCGTACAGACCCCCACGTTGCACTTGGATATGCCCTATTCTTGCTGTTCATTGACACAGAAGCAAACTGTCTTCTCCCATCCCTATTGTGTTTCGTGCTGCTTTGTCTGTTAAGGAGGTTAAGCACCTCAGGGTAATGTGGCGATGTTGTAGCATAGTGCTGTCTGTTCAAAGAAAGATGCCCCATGCAAGGTGAATGGATTGGTGCGGTGTTGCTGCAGCGTTGGGCTGATAAAGACCATGTAATAAAATAGTAAAAGCTCAGCTCAGCACTTCTGGGTTTGTATGCACCAGAGGCAAAAGGCATTCTCTTTTTATTCCACCACTCATTTGTGTTTGAATTTGTTGAACGTAGTGCTTCACCTATACAAAGTATCCCCCCTCCTGCAATTAAGAGGTTTACATTTTAATAAGTCCACAGCCATGCGTATTAAGGCTAAAGCTTGCACCTTAACTGAGCTACTCTCCAGGAGAGGTTTGGTAAATGTTGCCCTTTTTTTTTGTAATTGCAGGTTTTGTTGTACATTTCTTCTACGTTACAGTACATTACAATGTAATCTCACTCTGCTTTCATATGGTCTCGGGTAACTATACAGTATGTGATGATTTTATTTTTTTTTTGTCCCCCCACATTATGCACAACGATCAATTATCCAGTGCCAGGAATAATTAATATCCAGTATATCTCCACACAGAAGGACATGTGAAAACAGAATATCAGCCCGAGCACTATAAAAAGAAATCAATCTAACAGGCTGGTGAGACTCAACATAGATCAAAACCCACATTTTAGTAGAGATGATGATGAAATGAAGAGGCTTTTCAAATGGTTTCCTTTCTTTGTTATCCTGTTGCTGCACAATTGCCTTTAATTCTGCTTCCCACTGTGTGCACAAGGACTTCCTAGGCATGGCCGATCCTCCTCACTGTGCATTCCCATCTGCACTCTCATGTAGTTCTTTTCCTATCATCTGCTGTAAATTGCATGCCACTTCAATGTACCACTTTTTTTTAACCTTCATGCCACATTCCTACCCTGTTTGAGCATCTTACTGATCTTCAGAACCCTGATTATTCTTTTAGTAATGCATTCATCAATAGAATTTATTTTCCATACCTTTCACTAGGGTTAAAGGAACATGGAGGTCCATCCCAAGGAATTCATGGGGCAAGACAGGAGCTAGTCGGGGGGTACAAATTTACGCCCCAATCATATACGATGGCCAATGTAGAAATGCCAGTCCTTGTCTTTTGACTGTTGGAGGAAACCCACAATGCACAGGGAGAACACACAAACTATAGGCAATCATGCTGAGCCATTATACCCTGAGCTTTGATTAGTAATTTCAAATATGAATTTCTATAATAATTAACAGAAGACAGCAATTTTGGCACTTCATTTTCAGATGATGCATTGCACTGTGATCAAGCCTTAAGTGAGCACTGTGGCTGAGTACGTGGCCACGTCTTTGAATTTCATTAGGCCAGTTATGAGAGTGATGTGTCAGCGTGGAATTATTAAAAATAATATAGTGATAGCGAAAGCGCAAAACTTTATAAGGGAGCATAAAGGACATGTAGGAGAGAAACGAGTCTCGAAACGAGGCTTGACTTCACAGGTTTGTTTTTATGTCCAATTTAAATGATTCTCATGCATAAGACAGAGCCACACTATGTAACCAAGTTACACTGAGAAATTCACAAGGTTTCTAAGAAACAACATGTGGGTTCACACTGAATTCTACAGTACATAAATAAAGTCGTAAAAAATGCTATGATAGCTACTGTAACACATATTCCTTCATAACTTTTCAGATCAGTTGGCTTGTGAGGGTTCTTATGAATCAACTCATTCAATATATGGAATAATATACTGTACATAGACAGCCATGCAGACCACATGGGAATCCCCTATAAAAAGATAAGCATGGGTTTTGCATGGGTAGACAAGCATGTATTGAACGAACACGTGCAGTACAAATTAGGTGCATTTCAATTTGTAGAGCCCTGCATATGCACTCTCATTAATATTTAAAATTTTAATTGTGTGAAGTAAATTAGGACACAATTGTTTCCAATCATTAATAGAACCATTACCTTATATGGAAAGGCATATATTATCTTTTAACGTACTGTACGTAGGAGTGGCGTAGTGGTAGAGTGTGTGTATGTGTGTGTCCTGCGATGTATTGGCACCCTGTCCAGGGTGTACCCTGGCTCATACCCTAAATCTCCATGTGTACCCTTAGGAGAACTGTAGATAAAAAAAAAGATACTTTCAGTAATCACTTAGACAAATCAGCCATAACATTAACACCAAATAACATTAACACTGATTATCAATTATATACTAGTAGAATTATAATTAGAGACAGGATTTTGAGCACCCAAGGCTTGCACAAGCCCACATGAGCCAAAGGCCAGCCCACAGAAAAGCCAATGTAGCACAAATCACTGAGAAAAGTCAAAGCTGGTCATGACCAGAGCACCCAGTGCACCACAGCTTACCGCATAAGAGGCCAAGCAGGCAAAGACTTTAAAATCGTCAATCCTTCCAAAAAAAATATACCAGATCTCCATCTGATTGCACACGCATGGGATGCACCAGACAGCCTGATCTATGGAGAACCACACCCCCATTCCCGAGACTGAATGTTTTGATTGGTATGTTATTGGAGATGATCAAAATATCATTTAAAGGAACACCTTTTGAGAGATTGATGCTACAGTTCCAGGGAAAAAATAATGATCTATTAACTGAGTGGTTTATCGAAAAGAATGTAACATTAAATCATATAAAAAAACGCAAAGTAAAACACAAAAAGACAACATGTGGTGAATTAATCCTAAAGGGACAATCAACAGGAATCATGGTAAACAGCATAAGGTTTCAGACAACTGAATGTTCGATACAAAATAAAAAGTAAACAAAGTTGGCAAATAAGTTCATATTCATGTCATGGGAAGATCTGCTGATGTGGGCATGTGACTATATATTCTATGCCATAATAATAACACGATAGCTAATATTGAAGTAAAACCTTACTAAGGCAGTTGATGTGCATTTTTTTTTTTTTTCCATTTAACTTGTCCTGACCTACAAGTTGCAGTATGGCTCATCTTATTTATGTTAGGACACCAGCAGAAAGCATTTTTGAGGGCAGTCTAAGAATAAAAACTAAATAAATTTTCCAGGTAAGCTGTGGAATCTTTGGGTCATGGATTTCCTACTTTACTTAATACATTGTCTGGATATAAAAACCATCTATCGACTGACCTGCCTTTGAACATGTCATAAAATGTCTCAATAGAAATTGCATGAATTAAATTTTCAAATTATGAAAGGTCTATCTACTGATGATATAGTACACTTAAAAAACTGTTTATTGCACAATGGGAAATTAAAATTTCTTGTGAATAAAGGCATAAAACTGGCATTTACAGAAGACTTCAAGCTCAGTTCGGTGATGAGACTAAGTAAGAGATTTAAATTTTAAAGAAAGCCTTACGTACCTCCGTACAACATAAATGATGATCTCCTTCAATGTGGCACTGCAGTCATGCCCATGAACATTTGGAGAGTGGAATACTTGATTTTTTTTTAATTTACAGTTAACTTGCGAAAGAGAAACAATTATTCATCAGTCACTGCCACATCCCCTGTACAGTTCACTCCAAGCCATTTCCTCTTATTTTGGGCCATTGAAGGAGTTCCTGGGAGGCTAAGTATTAGACATGATCGGACCAATCGTGAATTGATGGTATCGAAGCACTAGTGAAACACTGGTATAAATGCATTAGTGTGGCAGGGATTATATATTAAATAAAAATATTTTTTAGTCTTATTACTGTGTGCTTTTATTCTGCACAATTAAAAGTCTGAGTTTGATTTGCACGCCGCTCACATATACCCGCTGTCATGAAATTATTGACAGCATGGCTATTTTAAAACCGTCTGAGTCTATGGCACTTATCAAGAGTGGTTATATTAAGTGGCACTACAAATCAAAGCCATTAAGTACTGATGTATTTATAGCAATAAACACATCACTAATAGTTAAGCATTTATAGGTAATTGTTGTCTCCTGATTTTTTTTTTTTTTTTTTTTTATCTGGGGATTTTAGTGGTATGCATAGGGTCTATAGATTATCTACTAAATTATTTTATAGTTAGAGCCTGTGAGCACTATACAAGCCTTAAATTATGCACGGCCTCACCTTCTCCTAATGTCAAAGAGTGTGTCAATGTTGACAACTTCTGGTTAAAGGATATAGTTGATCTATTTTTCTGGACATGGACCCTCCACAAATACACAGCTCCTCTACCAGCAAATACCAATAAGGTTAAGTTGATGTGCTACATCACAGTGCGTCACTCTCTGTCTGTCTTGCTAACCTAGAAGTCCATCTCGTGGTTTGTCCGTGTGTAGCTTGCTTTGCTTTTCTGACTTTATACCTGGCAAATTTAAGTAAAAAAAAAATCTTTTAATGCAAAAAGAGTTTATAGACTTCATCTTGTAAAAGAGACACACGTATTTGCATGCGTTCATATGCACGTGCATGAAATGAAACTCATTCTGTCTAGCAACAACCACATCGGAGACCAATGCAAGATGGAAAGTGACGGATTGACATTGACGAGTTATCAGTCTTTCATGCATCTATGTAATCTCTCCTAATCTGTTCATATATTTTAAAATTAGTTGGTAATCAGCTTAATGGAAGTCACCTTGATTTTGAGCCTATTTATGTCTTTTTTTTTCCTGTCAGTCTACATTGATTTAATACTAATTTTCTTATGAAAAATCTGAAACCAGTGTAAGCTTTCTCAGTTTCCTGTCTCTGTTCTCTACTTTATTTAATATCTACCTTGTCCCAGAATAATGTAAGCAAGCTTTAAGGGAATATGTCTTTGTGGCGTACTAGTGTTTAAGGAAATGAGTGAATAGTTGCTGTGCCAGCCTCATAAATCAAAGTGCAAATGAGTAATTGGGCCACAGATTGAAACCTGAGTGACCGTCACCGCAGGTATGCTGCTACAGTGGGTTCCTGGCAATAGCTATATATCAAAAACACACACTTGCCAACTCCCCTGGGAAAGTTCAGGTTTTCTCTGCCCTCGCCGGAGTAACTTTTCCTGTATTTCGTCTTACTCTAAGATGGATTTTGAAATTGAAAAACTGCTACGTAAAACTAGCCAGCCAACACCAACTTGATCAATGAAGGGGAAATAACAGTTACAGTTACATCTAGATTTGCGCCGTCATATGGATTGTGGGGTGTTTGTTTAATTCAACTTAATTAAATTAATTTTAACAATGTTATTTTATGATCCAATTAGTGAACCTGCATATATAAATTGTCATAGTCAAAAATCGATGAATGGATCGATAGATTTTTACCCCAATGTACATCTTTTGCAAACATTACTGTGGCTCTTCTGAATAATCACAGATTAGTAACTGTAAAAAAAACAACAACTCCTGTTTAAACCCCTAAATTACTTAGACCAAGATCATATATTTTTATATAGTATATATACAGTATATATATATATATGACAGCTTAATTTGACAGCAAACTGTCAGATGTCAGATGCTACATCATTGGTGTTGTTTGGTCCGATCATCCTGGGCTTTAGCCCAGAATATTTAATCTTTAGTAACTTTAAAAGTTGCAGAGCAGAACTTTACTTTACTGAACCCCTAGGGAGGAGGGGTGTTAGTAATTAAGCATAATAAAGCTGGAAGACGTGTGTACCCAGACGCACTGATTATTAAACCATTCTAGCCTTCTGGGCTAATTCAAGGAGAAAAATCAAGGTAAGAGACAGTTTTATCCCAAGGGCCATAAACTCACTTAATCAGTCCATTAAGTGTTTCTGATAAAATAAAATTAAAAGTAGCATTTACAATTAAAAGTACCATAATGTAAACTTTTTGCACTAGAACCATAATATTGCACAACCTGAGCCAACTGCAATATAAAACAGCTGCAATACACTGTATGTATATGTACTGTACATTGGATTTCATTGTACTGCACTGTATAATGACAATAAAGGAATTTAATTCAGTTCGATATTAGATTGACCCAAGGCCAAATCTCAAGGTTGTTTTTTGGTCCCAGTTTTATTTATATATATATATATAGTTAACAATGTTACCAATGTTAGCGGAAATGTAAGCACTAGCGGCTAAACTAGCAGCAATGTTAGCACCTAGTGACAATGTTCTTGCTAATCATGCCCACAGCCCCTGACTATTGAATTTCTAATTTTAGACACATTACAAACCCCCCAATTGGAATCAGATACCTTTCTACACATGCCAAGGTTTTCCTGAGGCATTAAGTGATATAATATATTCCAGCATCAAACAACCATCTTTTCTTAAAGACCTGTAGTTTACTCATAGACATTCACATCACAGATGGACTGGACTTCCATGCAGTTCATTGGTTAAGTGATAATGTCCACTATATAGTAGACCTTAACTACCAGGGGTAAACCAAGAACCTGGCATATAGCTCCATCCAAATAATACTAGTTTTGGTGGATGCACAAAATGACTAATATGCCTGAATTATATGTACTTGCCAGTGAATTCCCACATTTTTTTTTTTTTTTTTTTTTACAATTTTCCCCAAAGTTTTTTGGAATATTGAAAAAAGACAAGTAAAGTTTACATGTTGCTGCATTCTGGGTTTAATTTATGTGTTCAGACTCTGGTATCATACATACCACTCGAGATTATCCTTTTAATTTTTTTTTCTATAAAATATGGACTAATTATGCCTAAAAGCAAACAAAAACAACTGGCCCTCAAACACTGGCTGCGGGGGCACATAGTTATTTGTGACTGCTGAACCATAGCTGGCAATCCAACTTAAGTATAAAGAAAACAACAAACTGGTGTGGAGGCAATACTGACTCCAAACAAAGTGGGAATCCAAGGGGAATCCAACTAAATCAAGAGGTGCAGGGGAAAAAAAAGAAAAACACTGCAATTTTCGCCAAGAAAAAAACTAGCAAACATATTCTTGGAAAAATATTCATCATATAGGAGAAAAACAGACTCCCGACAGTTGCAAAGTATGAGATAGGGTTGTGAGAAAAAGTCACCTGTAGCATGAACTGCAGTCTCTAGTTGCCAAAGGGATAACTCAATATGATGTGCATATACTGTAGTCTGCTTGGAAAAGAGTACAAGTACACGGTACAGGTGGTGCGCTCCATCTCAGGGTGCTCATAGGAGAGGATTAGCACCTTAAATGATATGCATTAGGTTCTCACTCACTTACTCCGCTTAATACGGTATACAGGATATAAATAGTATGAATAGGAAGCAGAAGGCATATGGTAATGCAGCAGGTACAACCATACAGCCATCCAGCATCATGCGAGAGTATTGCACGGCGTATCGATCACCCATGGAAAGACCAAACCTCAAAATTCTAAGTATTCTACTTAATGTGTATTGCAGTTTGACTGTTGTAAAAAGTCGAAACATTGCACGTATATAAAGCCATTGTAATTCGGAGACTATTTGTATTTTCCTAAACAGTAGTTGGGCTTAATTGGTTTAATCTGCTGAGACATTATGGAGGAAAAAAAAAAAGATAACCCATTAGACTAGATTAGATAAGACTAAGAATGAGATCATTAATTTCTTGTTAAGTTGCTTGCATTATTATTTACTCAATCACTCACTCACTCACTCACTCATTGTGCAATTTGGGAACACCAATTAGCCTAATCGGCAGGTCTTAGGACTGTGGGAGGAAACCGGAGTACCCGGAGGAAACCCACCAAGCATGGGGAGAACATGCAAACTCCATGCAGGAGGCGGGAATCAAACCTGTCCCGGGAACTGGAGGCTGACCACTCCAGTTGTGGTGGTGCTGACCACTAAGCCATCGTGCCGCCCATTATTATTTACTGCACTGCAGAAATAAAAGAGAGACACCAAACGTCTTACATGACCACATATTATGTAATGGCAATTTTTTTAATTTTATTTTTGGATTAAATATTCTTTTTAGTTATCAGTAAAAGCTCAGTTTTAGTGCTGGATTTGATTCTTGTAAGTGGTAAAAGCCATGCAACTCCTAACAAAAGTGGACCCCCGAACAGAGTTGTATGTAATCTGTGTTTTCCTGTTGCCTGCTGGCAGCGTAAGTGTTTATTCCTGATGAGGCATTTAGGAAATAAAAAGCGAGGAAAGGGAAATATACTGATTTCTTTCTGCTTTCTTTGATTAGGTTCCCCATTGGGAAGAGGATGTGACCAAAAAAAGCAAGTCGTTGGTTCTAATTGAAAAGGCTCTCTGTGTCAACAGCGTAAAAATAAAAGTTTGCATTTTGCATTAAAAAAAAAAATGCTTTTTTTCTTTCTTTCTTTTTTTTTGTTGCATTTTACATTGTATCCCTATCACCTCGAAATGCCATAGTACTCTCCTTCTCTTGCCAAGGATAACTTTTTTCACTCTCATGCTCCTTCTCTCTCATCTGGAATAACCATTGTCTCTTGAGGAAGACAGCTTGAGCACACCTGTCACGCCTTTGCCCTGATCTTCAGAAAACTCCACATGAATAATAAATGTGGCTTTTCTAGTCTGCTTTCTCTCTCTCTCTCTCTCTCTCTCTCTCTTTTTTCATAATATTTTTATTTATTCATTTTTGGGGAGGATAGGTAGGAGAGAGACCTTCTTACTCTTTACTTTAAAAGTTAGGTCTGTCGTAAAAACAGCGCTCTTCCAACTTTATAACGTCGTCCTTCATGTTTATATACAGTAGTACGTTTTATTAATGTTTCCTTATGCATTTTCTCTACAAATAGTCATGCAAAGAGAAGGGAAACTGAAGTAAACTCTGGTGCAAAGTCTATATATCTAATAGATTTATATATATATAATAATAAATAAATTATATTTCACATCGGTGGCAGGGTTGTGCGTAGTTAAGCAGAGTGTACTTTGTGGTCTTGGGTCTGTGTGCATGGAGTTTGCATGTCCTCCTAGTGCTTGATGGGTTTCCACTGGGTACTCCAGTTTCTTAAAACAGTCCAAAGACATGTAGAGCAGGCTAATTGGCATTTCCAAACTCCAGGGTGTGCCCTAACTCATGCACCAAGTCCTCTGTGATATTCTCCATTTATCCTGTGGCCTTAAACAGGATAAGTGGTATAGAGAATATATGAATAATTCACTTAATCAATCTCACTGACCAATTACTTGACTATCAAAGGTAATTTACCAGACCAGTCCAATCTTCTGCTGCATAGTTTCGGGGGGAACCTGGGGAACACATGTAGTCTCAGATTCCACTTCTTTGCTGACGGAAGTAAAAATCTAATACACGGGGCCTCAGAGTGGTAAAGCGTGATTGGTAGAGTTTGATTCCCGGGTGATGCTGTAACCTCTCGCAGCCGGAGGTCTAGAGAGAGCTGATTAGCCAAGCTCTCTCAGAGGGGAGGGATGAGAGGTACTTGGTGCTCCCACCTTAATCACAGCTCTACAGTCAATCAGGGGCATCTGTGAGCTCACGCATGCCGAAAAAGTGGATAGCGCTGTCCTCCGAGTGTGTTATGCCGCCTGCAACGGTGCGTGAGCAAGCAGTTTAAAAAGATGCAATCGGCTGGCGTCACGTGGTTCGGAGGAAACACGAGATAGGCCCTCCCGACGGAGTGGTAGTAGTAGCTTAATGTGGGAGCCCCCTAGTGATGGGGAGGAAATGGACACGACTTAATTAGGGAAAAAATCTTGGAGAAAAGAAAATACAGAAGCATAACAAATCTATCTCATGGTTTGGTGTTTAACATGTTCTGAAATGCTTTTCTGCTCATCACAGTTGTGAGTGGATCCTGTAAGCTTCCTGTCTGCTTGGACGAATCAGGACATCTACTGTAATCTTCTGTAGAAATGCTGCTAAGTGGATGCTTTTTTTATTTTTTTCGCTTAGATCACATTTTTCTGATGTTTAACTGAAAAATAACTCTAATAATAAACAGCGTTTGACCCTTTTGACCAAGCGCTTTCGACCTGTCCTTGCATGATTTCATGCAATTTTCTGCTGCTACGTAATTGACTGACTAGATAATTGCACGAATCCGGTGGACCTGTATTCCTATTAGAGTGGCTGGTGAGGGAACGACAAGAAGCCGTTGCGTGTTTGCCAGCAGACTCTGGGAAAAGGCCTGCGGTTGAGGGTTTGCAGTGTGATTCAAATTGCCTCTTTCTGTGAAAGTAGGCGGTTGTTGGCTATGCACTGTGACAAGAGATACAAGAATCTCCAGCAAAACGGGGCTATGTTTATGATACCACGCTATAATGTTAGCCATGCTAATATTATGTAAATATTTAGTGTAGCTCAACTCATCTGTTTATAAACTCTTCTATATATGAATATGATGTGAATCATTCAAGCTGCGGTGTAATCGTTACTACTACTAATAGTTAGTTGAGGCAGCACAGTGGTGCGATGGTGAGCACTATGGTTTCGCACCTCCATGGTTGAGGGTTCGAGTCCTGTCTTTGGGACTGTGTGTGTAGAGTTTGCATGTTCTCCCCTCTGGGTACTCTGGCTAATTGAGTATTAGCTTAGAGTAGGCTAATTGGCATTTCCAAATTGCCCATGGAGTGCTTTTGCCCTGCAATGGATTGGCACCCCGCCTCATCACAGAGTCCCCTGACAGAGACTCCAGGCCCTGGATGGGATAAGCAGTGGATATAGAGAATTATTGAGTAAAAGTAAGTAATATATAAAAATGCATCTGAATAAATTTTTCATAATGACAAGGGTTTGAATAAAAAGTCACATGTGACATGAACAATGTAACTTGATGCCGTGGTTGGAGCTTCGACTCAGCTCGGTTGCACTGTAACCTCAATTCTAAGCCGCTTTGCGTCAAAGCAGCTGCCAAATCACTAAAAGTACATTGGTGTTTATGATTATTTTGGCTGTATAGCTATGACCAAGCCAAAGCACAGACAGATTTTAAATCATTCGCAATTAAGCCAGGAGAAAAATATCCTCTCTCCTCCCCGCTAAGATGGCTTAAAGCCAAAGGCGATGTAGCAGCCAAGCCTGTGCGTTTCTGCCAGGAACAAAATGTTAACTGTGTAAGACAACCAGGTTTAAACAACTTATACAGACTGCATATAGAGGTAGCAATCATATTTTCATAAACATGCACTAATAGTTGATTGCCTACCTAGGAAAAGTGAATGATAAGCGTTCTCACGTTCAGTTCAGTGCACCAATCCAACACGCTATCAACTTTTATGCTTAATGGTATTTATGATATTCATGAAGTGTGGATTTAAAGGGATGTTGGAGCATGTGATGCAGTAGGTTACAGACTGTAATATTACCTGTGAACTGTTTTATAATGTGGGATTATTACACTTGGAAACGTACAGCATTACTTACACTGCTATGCTCGCTGCCAGGCTCTTAGGGAAGGGGCGACTTTGATTAACATGATGGCGGGTATGTAAAATATGTTTAAACAAAGCTTTTAAATTATTTTTTTAATGCACTTGTCAGTACATTATGTTACTGTAGGTTCTCGTTCTCTGTGTGTTTTTTTTTGTCTCCTTACCATGTTGCACTTCTACAGTACTGTTTGCATCTTCTGCACCAATTTGAAAATATGCAGGTGGATGTAAATGTAAAAGCTGTTAGATCATTTCCGTTCCTTGGCTCACGTCGCAGACTCATGAATCTCCCTGAATTTAATCTATTCATACCTACAGTATGTGTCTGACTAAAGGGAAATGTGCCGTGATGGCAACAGACCCTGAGTTGGCTAAATGAAAGCTGCGAAGTTAGGAACGTTCTTCAGTGTTCTACAATAATCTGAGACAACAACAGCAACATAAGTAAAAGTGTTCCTCATTGGGCACGCTTGAAATTAGGATTAAGTTTAGGTCTCATTTACAGTGCGTGCTTATCAGACCTCAGTTGCAGTATGAGAACTGTGCCAGTTTAACCTCCAACCAGAACGCATTATGATAGCTGGGAATTTGACTTGCAAGATTATTACATTATTATCAATCTTTACTGAATTTGTAAAGACATGCCATTGACCTGAATGTAATTGTTTGCACGACGCCTGGAGGAAAGACACAGTGACCTCCAGTCTGCAGGGACAACAATTTATCAGAAAATATCTGAAAAATATTAGCGAGCAGGACAATTAGTTTTTTTTCAGACGACGCTTTAAGATTACTTTATAGCTGAGAAGTAGTAATATCGTGTTTGACCAAAGCATCCTGCATGATAGCATATGTGAAACAAATATATGAAGTGTTTACACAATTGCATCATTAATTATATGTTAAGTACTACATGTATATGCAGTCAACTAGTATGGCAACTTGTAGTGTCTTACGGCATGGCTTAGTGGTTAGCACTGTTGCCTTGCACCTGCAGGTTCTGGGTTCGGTTCCCGCTTTGGGTCTGTGTGCATGTATGTTTGCTGAGATTCCTTCCAAAGACATGTAAGTTAGGCTGATTGGCGTTCACAAATTGCCCGTAGTGTGTAAAAGAGAATGTGTGTGCCCTGCAATAGATTGGTACCCTGGTCAGGGTGTGCCCCGCCTCGTATCCTAAGTCTCCTGGGCTAGAATCCAGGCCCCTTGTGACCCTGTATACAGGATAAAGTGGTATAGATGATGAGTGAGTAAGATTGACAAAGACTGGTACCTACTGTATAACGTGATTTCTTTATTACTGGACATTAACTGACATGAATCATTTTAAAATATGCCAGCTGCCCTGTTTATGATATTAATATATCTTATTAGTGGAGGTACAAGCAAAGTGTTGGCAAAGACTGAAGACAAGGTAACACATATTTCTACTCAGCATATCAACGTTGCCCTTTTTCCTTTCCTTAGCATTTTTTATATCATGTTTTCAACTAAACTAAATAGTTTGAATGCTGTTTTATTTAAGTAGCTTATTGTTTTCTTCTTCACATGCTTCATAGCGTTTTCATGAAGATGACAGTTTGGGCTTTAACATTCGCAGTGTGATCCTTTCTGCCTCTGGCCACCTTTGACCTCCAAATGAATGAATAATTATCTGTACCCAGTTAGCTGGAAGTGTCAAATGGTCTCCACAGGAGGGTAGGCCACACATTTGTAGTGCTGCCATTTCAATCAGAGTCACTGTTGTTTTTCGGACGAAGGATGAGCCATGCCACATGTGCTCCAGCCTGCATTTAATTGGATCAGATTCAGTGCACACTGTATTTCCCAGGATTAATTAACACAGATGACTTCAGTCTGCTTTTGTATGAGACCGGGAAGAAAAGTGAGCCTTGCATAAAATATGCATTGAAAATGGATAGGAAGCAAATTGTGCTACTGCGATTTTTCACCAAATTGATATTTTTTTTGTCCCCAGAACAAAAAGATGGAGAATAACGATTTTTGTCCTCATCACAAAGAATAAATAACCCAATTGAAAATATTTAATAGATTATTCTGTAATAGACATTTATAGATTGGAGGTACATGTACTGTATGTTCTGTTCTGGTAGACTTATTTCAATCCCAGTTTTTTTTTTTTTATACAGTACTCTGCAGCCCTTATTCCCTGCATTCTGTCAGTCTCTTCTCCCACAAGAGGTCAATGCATAGAATCTTAAACTTAAGTCAAACATAAATCAAACTAAAAGAATCCTCCCATGACCCTTCAAAATGCTGAGCAAGAAAGAGTCAACCACTGGTTAGCATTCTCCTTGGAACTCATGTTGTTATTGCTATATCTCACAATTCTAGGAGTCTCATTTGAGCAACTCTGCCATAGACGTCCTGAATTGCTTAGAAATGCATTTGACCTATAATTGGAAAAGATTCTTTGGTGCTCTGTATTTGTTTTATAGGATCCACCATCACAGGTTCCAAATCCAAATGCTTGTCCCAGATAGTCATTCAATATTGAAGGGACATATTCACTAACCAACCCCAGCCTTGTCCAGTGCCTTCAACGTATCCAAACAATCGCATCTAACCAATCATTAACCAATCATTTCTTTAGCAATGTGTTTATGACGGTTTCTAGCTACCAGAGTAACCCTGTCCACAGAGTAGTCCAAAACCCCAGAGATCTAATACTGTTTCCAAAAGAGAATACATGTCCACTGGGTTCAGAGCTTCCTTTAAGCGCTCCTTCCATCAACCAGCACTATCAGTATAAGTAGGCATTGCAAGCTCAGAAGAGATTGGGTGGGCACCAAATGCTTTCCAAACTTTTCAGCTATGCACCAATATTTTTTTACATGTCCCGCTATAATTTCTTCCATGCCTAAGCTTTTGCTTCTGAAAATACTTGCAGTCCTTCTGGCTCTCCTGTACTGTAATACTCATCAGAACAAGAACATTTTATTTGCGTTACACAAAGTCCTTCTTCACTTTGTTTGCTTTCTCAGACTTTCTCAGATTTGCTATGACAGGCATTGAAGGCCTTCCCACCATGCTAAATATTGTCTATTTCACTTAGTGTACCAATGCAGAAGTTCCTATGGAAGTTTTGGTTCTGCTTGTCTTTAACCAAAGGTTCTTCCAGTTAACTCCAAGCAATCCTGAGGGCTCTCCTGCCTTTACTGGGATAGCGCTGTCCCTCTATTTCCAGGTATCCAAAACATAGCCTCAAGTCTGACTTGAGACCTCATGGAGGCAACCCATTAGTTCATTAAGGAAAACATTAACAGTGAGGCCCTCAGACAAGGTCTACTGAGTTTCCCCACTTCTGTTTCCCCTAGGAACCTGAGAAGAATAATTTGTGTGGGAACCTGGTCATCATCTGCTTGCCTGCAGACACCACACTCTAGTGGTGGGGTCGGAAATCTCTAATCTGGGTAAACTTAGTCATTATTTATCCTTTAATAGAGTCTTTAGCATTCCTTCGAGTTTGACCACCTTTCTCAGATCTGTTCATACTGTAGATTGTTGCAATACTGGAAGCATTAAGCCCCCAGAAATATAGCCCAGAGTGCCTTCACCATGGCAAGATCTAGATCCACTAAGGGAATTAAACAATTCAAGAATAGCAGAAAAATATATTAATAACAGGCAAGCATTTGAAACAAAGTTGCCACGATAAACCAATTAACTTCAACTCAATCACTTTAAGGTAGAAGTAGTCAGTCCTTATCAACTGAGGGTAGGCAGCGGTTCGAAAGGTCAGCTTCCCAGGCATCTTGATCTCATTCTGCCCTTTCCATGCCCTCGCTACACCATTCTCATGGATTATCCTTTACGTTGTTGGGGATACTTCCCCTTGTAAAGCATACAGTATATGGGCATAGGGTTAATGGCCTTTCCCAGTGGCAACTCAGCAGTGGTGTTGCTTGAACCAGTGACTCTCTGATCAGAGACTCAACTGCCTGAGCCACCACTGCCTCACGCAGTAAACACTGTAAATGGAAAAGCCTGATTAGTTCACATCAGTTAGATATATATATATATATATTTTTTTTTTTCGGTTAATTTTTTCCTATGAACATAACAATAAAGCAATAAGGTTTTTATGTAAGCTCTTGTTAAAGGGCATTTTAGGACAGGGTTTACTGCAGGAAAAGGTTTTGGAATCTGTGGTTTAAATAAAGAGTTTTTTTTTCACATGACTGTTATTCATCTTTGTTGAAGTATTTTAAATAATTTATTTTGTGCTAGCATGGTCGGCTCTTTGGGAGAGAAGTCATACCAGTTAAAAGTAAAAAATGGGAAAATGAACATAGGATCAAATAGATGTCTATAACAAAATGTGTGGAGAACACAAATCAGAAGCAGCAATGTTGAATCAGTTCATAGACAACCAATCCTTCAAACTAAAAAGATTTAATGTCAGGACATGGCATCTTATGCTGTCTTAAAAGTCAGGTTCGTTTAGCTTTTCTCTCAGCTTCAGGGACAGAAAGACAATGAGACGATGGGTTTTTGCAGCATGAGCACCATCGATTATGGACCAGAGAGATTCTCTGGGGAAACAATGGACTAGTCATTTGTTTGACAGAAAGACAATTGTTTAGGGAAGTCAATTACTGCTTGTGGATGACTCATCCAGAAGGGACCATGGAAACAGGGTCTTTGCATGACCTTTGACCCTATACAGGTCTCTCGTTATGCCTTGTTGACTGTGTGATCCGAATTCCTACAGCAACACTGTGTAAAAGGATATTGAGCTGTCAAGCCAGTAAAAAGGTACGGAATTTAAGATACTTGTAACAAGAGATTTAGTGAAGCTTGTGGCATCTTGCCTTGAAGAAAACAAGATGTTGAAAACACCCTTAATGACTAATCAAGGTCTTTAGAAAAAAAGAAGTCACATATGCTTTAAATGATAGGTTTCTTAAGGGTACAATCTGATAATCACTGTCATTAGTCTCTCATAGTGAGAGGAAACAACCTCTCTTGGTTAAGATGAATAAGGGTAAAGTAGTAATGGTATATTAAGAGAAAGATTGCAAGGTATTTAGTTCAACAGAACTTAAGATTTCCAAAGCAGATTATGTGTTTAATAGACCATGATAAAATATATGGACCTATAGACCTTTACAACCCTGGCTGCTATCAACAGCACTATCACAGTGACAGCACTTAAATATAATAAGATAGACATTAAATACCTATGAACTTTTAACTGAAAAACAACTTGAATTCTTAAGCATAGTAAGTTCATTTAAAAGCATTTTTTTGACATTTTTTTGAGCAACTCTCACCACTGGTTTGTACGCGGAGTTGTTTGTAGGCTGATTGTTTCTAAATTGCTGATTGTGTATGATTTGATGTGTGTGTGCATGGGTTGGCAGCTCATCCAGGGTTTCTCATCCTTGTGCATTAAGTTCCTGGGGATAGGTTCCAAGCCCCTGGCAACCCTACACAGAATGTGTGGCATAGGTTTTTAGTGTCTGCTTTGATTCCCTCACCCTACGTAATATTTGACTTCCTGGAATTCTACCAGCTGACTTTAACCTGCGCAGGAGAAAAAACTTTGGAAATGAGTGAATGAAACATTTAAGGAGTGCAAGTCTCTATTTATGAGAATAAAAAATTCTTGATCTTGCATTAGTGTTCAATCTATCCTCAGTCTACTCAGTACCTGGATTAAACCTGCGCTTTGGACCATGCGCATGGATGGTTTCATTTAAAACCCTGCTTCTCTATAGCATGTTGTTCATTTATGTTGTTAAAATTTATGTTGTCTGGTCAATCTGTCTTGTCTCCGATAGCCAGCTAACTAGGCCTCTTAGTTAGCAAGTTTTAGCTCTTCTGTTAATTTATGTTGTAAATTTACAGTATGTTGCATGTAGCACCTTGGTCCTGGAGGAACGTTGTTTCGTTTCACTGTGTACTAACTGTATATGGTTAAAGTGACAATAAAGCCTACTTGAACCTAAAGTTTTAAACTTACTTGCCATTTTCCATGTGGTCCAATACGAAAGTAGATGGTGGGCTTGTATGCCATTCTGCAAACCTGACTGTTTTATGAGTCGATACGTCCGACAAGGAAAACCATCAAAGGTTCTGGCTGGGTTATGGAAGCACTGATGTTGCTTCTCGCTGTCAGCTTCTATTGTAGACTAGAAGAGAAACACCCACTCCACATTCAGGATGAGATTGATTTAATGTTGGTGATACTGGTGCTGTTTACATCATCATCAAAAGATAAACCATAAATCCATGCTAAATAAGCAATAAAGTAAAAGGAAAAAAAAATCACACATTCGTGATAGAATCATCCCTGCGGTTTTAAAAACGATGATACATTGAGCCGAGTGGAATAAGTACGAAGCCAGATCTACTGTGCCGTGCGTTTTTAGAATTAGTTCGCTTTGACCACAATGATCCATTAGGCTCCATTTATATGCCAGCGTGGGTGACTGAACAGGTAGTTCAATGATGGAGTCAATAGCTTCGAAAACAGACTGAGTGTAAGTTGATCCACACTTTGATCTGTTTTCCGTTTGCAATAAAAGCACTTATGCTGTTCGAGTTCACTTTATAGAGATCTCTCTCTCTCTCTCTCTCTCTCTCTGTGTCTCTCAAAGTCGAGATGTTTGTGTGTTTGTGTGTGTTTTTTGGGGAGGGAGTGTTTTTCTCTTTCATTTTGAGGTCAAAAGGTGTGCACTTTTATGTTGGTTATGTTCATGTTGGTAAACTGAAGCTTTCGACAATATGACTCTGTGTCATACAGTATCACATCATTATGTTTCATGTGCTAAGGAATTGCATGTCAGGTTGGTCATGTGATTGACCACTGCGTCAGAAGAAGGGGAGGAATGTCATGAAAAAAAAAAAAAAAAAAAAAAACAATAAGAAAATTTGTTATTGTTATTACTATTATGATTTTGAGGGCTTTGAGGGAACAGATAAATACATAAAAACTAATTTATATATATATCTATATAAAATTATAAATATTTCATTGCTCAACTCCTTCTTAAATGTGAAAACAGCTCCATCCGCCAATTTTTCCGCTGTCTTGAAATTGCATCAGACCATAATGCCTTCTGGGCAAGTTCTGCTCCTTAAGTCTGCAAATATGTTGACTCGATTCCTCTGGCCTCTAAGGGGTCATCTAATAACCTACTGAGCTGATGAGGCAAAGGAGTAGCATTAAAGGTGTTAGCGGTCCCTTCAACTGGCCAGGGGATGGCCTGTTCAATACTGTGCCAACTTTTTGTGATCGTATATCACATGATGGTTCTCAACCATTTACTTAAGCAGTATGAAATGTGTAAATATTTTAGTGTTAAACATTTTATTTGACCTGTGTCAATATGTATGCCTGTTTGACGTAAAAAAAAAAAAAAATTATTGCTCTGTATATTTTCCCATTATTATTGTTTGCCCATCAATACGAGGGGTGTTCAAGTCAAACTGGGACTTGTGTCACGAACAGACGATTGACTGAACACACAATTATTTACAAAAAACAAAGTGAATACACATTGGGTACTGAAATAGCTGTCTGCCTTCAACCTGCATTAAAGATTGCTAATCTGCTAATCATTACGTTGAAGGAACATTTTAGACAAGGATATCCGATCATGGTTCCAGCATACTGAGAAAACTTTCTATCTTGATGGTATCCAAGCACTAGCGAAAGGCTAGGATAAGTGCATTAGTGTATTAAAAAGTAGTTTTTACTCTAATAACTGTGTTCTGTTATTCTGCACAATTAAAAGTCCTGGTTTGACTTGAACGCTCCTTGTGATTAACAACAAAAACAACTCAGTGGTCATTTAATTAAAAACAAAACTAGCAGACTTGCTACTGATTCGCTGCAGTTGCTAGACCTAAACACTGACCTTACTGAGATCCAAAATATTACCGTATTTCTACCAAAAGACATGGGTTTTTAGTTAAGGTTAGCCATCTTGATTAACTAGGGACACCAGGGTGTACTGTAAAATAATATAACAGTAGTATCTAGTATTGTGTAATAATAATATAACACAAAAATATATAATGTAAAATGGTTGGATTTCGAAATAAAACACTTTAATTTAATCATTAAAATACAAAGTAATTTTCTAATTGACTTTAGTTGTTACCAACCTACATATCTACACATCTTTATTCCAGAGATCCAACCTACTAACCCTAACCTCCATCTACCCGTATGTGAAGAATAAGATGAAGTACAGTATATAAAAAAGTACTAAACACTGTGTAAATGTGTAGATGGCACTGTTTGTCAGAGAACCCTAGCTCTTAAACCCCAAAGCATTTTTAGCCATTCTCTGCATTATGTTTTAATACATATACTGTATATGAGTCAGTATTGTGCAATATAGAGTGACATTTATTTAGCAAAATATATTCTTCAATATAAAGAACTCAATTTTATTTCATTTTAACTAACTACAGTATACACACATGACGAAGCAAAATGTTTAAAAATGATAATATCAGAACAAATCAGAAAACCCAAATGCACAGTTTACAATTACTGTATACTTTACGTGCGGAAAACACTGCTTTAAGGAAACAATAAATATGTGAGTCGCACACAAGACGAATAGGAACTATCTCTGAGGTTAGGAGGTAATGAGTCATATTTGAGACACATTTGAGAAGATTGAGAAAACGGCTAAAATCTCATTCAAGTCTCAAAGACGGCTCATTTCTGCATAGTTGCACACAAGACAAATGTAAACTATCTCGGAGATTAAGAGGTAATGAGCCACATTTGAGACAACTTTGAGAAGATGCAGAAAAAACGCTTAAATCTCATTCAAGTCTCAAAGACGGCTCATTTCTGTCTAAAACACAAAGAAGAAAGTAGCATGAGATCTCATCTTGGAGTTTCTTTTGCTATGGGATACCACCTAAAAGTGCAACTTATAGTAAATAGACTGATCTAAAATCATGTAAATTGGTAAAAGCTGAGCCATTTTGCTCCTATCAATCTGAAATGGATTCCAAGTAATAAAATCAGTATGATAAAAAAAATTAAGTACTTAAATATAGTAACTACTGTACTGTGTGAAAATTGGTAGCTTTAAAAATAGACACATTTTCAGCATTTGTCTGTTTTAAATAACTTAAAGATATTTAGCCGATAACAGAAGCTTTGCATAAAGTAGCCTGCATTGATAATTATACAATTTTTTTAATATACAAACATTATGATTTTACTGTCTATTCTTTTATCATATATTCTATTTTTACAAAGAGCGCATTTTAAGACCTTTACAGATTTTTTTTATCGACCAATTACAGTCCTTAAATTGCTGCGTCATCCATAGCAATATTTTTTTTTCTGACTAAAATACAGATAAAAATGTACAGTATTTAAAAAGATTCAGAAACAGGTTGTGTGATTTTGTCAGTCATCTACGTTGTGGTTATTCCAAACGCGTGCTGTTCAGTGGTATCTGGACGTTTCACCTTTCATCCAAAAGGCTTCATCAGTTCTTACAAACTAGCTTGGAGTGGCAGGTGTATAAAACTCTGTGGAGTCGTTAAGTTGTTGACACCCTAATGGTGACCTGAGGGTTGTTGTTTTACCCATGTGTGCCGTTAGGGTCACCCGAGTCAAGGTCTGAACGACTGTGAAACCGTCTTGAACGTGATGAAAGAGCTGCTTTGTAAACCGGTGATAAGTGTTGTCTTAGGTCCCCTCTTCTGTTGAGAGATTGTTATTTTGCTACACTGCTAATATTTAGGAACAGAAAATGGAAAAGAATATACTGTAAGAGAGGGAAATAAGAGAGTTATGGCTAGCTGAGTGGATGGAAATAAGCGGTGACTTTTCAGTCTCTGTCTAACTCTTTTATTTTTATTCAGTTGTGCTGGTTCGGGAATATGAGAGGCCCATGTAACACTGAAGGTGGCAGTAAATATAACCAACAAACACAGACACATCTTTCTTCCTGATTTAGTCTTTTCCTCTCCCACTTCCTTTCCGTCTCATTCTCACCTTGTCTCTATCCTATGTCTTTTCATCTTTACCGATTCACCCGTGTGTGATTCCCAGCAACTGTAGTCGATAGAATGATTTAAAGCTCTGCTTTCGCGTTCGCTACATTCACATTCTTTGTGTGCTCATGTCACGCAAAAAGCTGCCAATTAAATCGCTGCCTATAAAAAAGCGCGCTGTCTGCCTTCTAGCATCACGATACGTATTTGTCAGAATTGATACGATCAGTATACGTCGGTATACCGTACATGCGAGCAAACTGTATGTAGAAACGCCAAAAAGGAGCACATACCGGTTGCCATAAGGTCACGTCTATCTTAATTAGCACATTTAATAGCCACAAACAGCCCCTGGTGGTATTAAGTGTAGGGTTAATTAGCATGCTGTTTATGTGCCTGCAGGAAGTGCAGCGACGCTGTGGATCAGCCCATCTAGTGCTGTCTGTTGCTCTTTTGCTGCTGCTTTTGTTTTTCTTGCATCTGAAGTGCGTCTCTGCTGGCAGCCCCTCACTGCTAGGCAGGGCCTGCTGGCAATACCTCTATTAGACCCACGTAAGGTAAAACTGTCATATATCATTTCTGACTTGTGATTTCTATGCTAGGAGACGGTGGCTGCCTGTGATGTTCCTGAATATAAATGATCACAAGTAGTGGGGAAAAAAATGGCTCTTCTTGTTTTCAACATTGATTCGTATGCACAAGTAATATTTACTTAGCCATGGCGATGGAAAGAAAATAAATGTTGCTATCTGTAGTTAATTGCAACATTATAGGTAGCTCCGTGGTTGAAGTGTTAGATTATGATTTGGCAGGTCCCAAGTTTAAATCCTACGACCACCAAGTTGGGCCCTTAAGCAAGGCCCTTAACCCTCAACTTCTCAGGGCCTGTATTTACAAAGCTTCTTAGAATTCTCCTAAAGAGCTCCTATCTTAGCTTAAAAGGTCCTAGCTGGGAGTCCTAGACTAAAAGTAATTTAGGGAAATTTTTAGAGCAACTCTGATTAAGGAAAGTACAAAAAACTTATCTTAGTGTGCTAGGGATGATGCAGCAATTTGGGAATATTTCTTTTTTCCGCCATTTTGTCCTCCGCTATAGAAACTCTTAAAAGTCCTCCTCTCTACTCTTAACAATTTCTACCTTAGGAGTGCTTTTTAGGGCTAAGATGTTTCGTAAATAATTTTTATCTTTACTAAGATTTAGTCCTACATTTAAGGGGAAATTCTAAGAAAATGTCATAATTCTAAGATAAAGAAAAATAAATAAAAATAATTACTAGGAGCAACTTTTAGGCTTAAGAAGCTTTGTGAATACAGGCCCTGGTGTAAATCCCATGTGGATTGGATGGTTTTCTGTGGCGATCCCTTAAAGGGAGCAGCCGAAAGACCAACAATAACATATTTGTCTCCAAGGTTTCCGTAATTATCCTAAATTTAATAAACCTTCCTTACAAAGTCATTATTGATGGAAAAATCCATCCAGTATAACTTGCACATCTGTATATTTCATTAATATCAAACTTTGACATTTATTTTGTACTGACATTCTGATTTGACCTTTTCAGTTTAAACTTAATTCATCAATATGTCCATTTATTTAACTCTAGCTAACAGTTCCTTTGTCACTCATAGTGTTTGCGAATAGATTTCAGTTCTTGCTTCATCTCTACACAAAGAAAAGTGATGCAACAGTACTTTAGACCTTTAGTCCGTTCAGCTCTCACCTCGTCAGCCAAACACCCCGCTCAAACGAGAGCTTTCACAGCTTCAACTTTTATGCTAATGCTTGCTTGCACTGTTGGGGGATGTTACTTTTTAAAGTAACTAATTACAGTACATTACAAAATTACTGTCTTTAAAAAGGAATCAGTTACAGTACATTACAGCGTTACTTTCTGATAAAAGTAACTAGTTCGAGTACTTTTCCATTGCAGAAAATAAAAACTTCCTTGTGATTCCTCATGCATGTTGATTTAGTCAAGACCTTTATAATTATTCTACCATCATCACTCAGTGAAGTTTGGCCCATAATCTATTAACTTCTAATACCCCAAATAAGTACGGTTCATCATAATTCACTGCGAGTTTTGGCGCTGTGATTAGGTTTCCATCTTTCCACGTTACCTCTCATAGTCAAACCGCGAGGTGAGATAGGGGTATAACAGCAGGAATAACAGAGGGGGGCGGGTATCTGGGGCGGGGCTTGTAGGTCGACTTACACACACACACACACACACACACACACACACACAATAACGCATTGGGAATAACTGCTGTCTGGCTCACGGAATACATAAATTGTCTGAATAAGGGATTACATTTTTGAAACTGTAACTAAATAACTGAGTAATTAAATGGCGGACCTTACATGTTAGATTACTCGTTACATCAAAAAAAGTAATCCAAGTGCTCTTGGTAACGTGCTATACCCAACTCTGCTTGCTTGTCATAGGGGGCAAACTAAGGGCCTGTCCACACAGAGATGCGTTTCGCTGTATATGATAATTTTTTTATCGTATTAGCGTTTCGTCCACACGGATCCGGGGTTTTAGGAGACTGAAACCGCTATTTTTTGAAACCGGGTCTCAAAGTGGATAAATCTGAAAACGACACCCTTGCTTCTTCGTGTGTACGGCCAATCCGTATATTTTTGTGAAACGATGGTGTCATCACATCACGTGTCGGCTGCGTCACACGTAACAGCAACAACAATAATGGCGGACTACATGATTGTGTTCGTGTTGCTACAAAGCCTACTAGCTTTATTACAGCAAAATCTATTGTTACTATGCAACTGTTATGAGCAACACGCGATAATGGACAACACCATCTTGGTTCGTATACAGCGCGCAAGGTGATGTGCATGCTCAAAGTCTTCTTCTCCGTGTATAGTGTATCTCTATGGCAGAATTACAGCGCCCCATACTGGTCTGGCATATATACTACACCGTTTTCAGTGGTTTCGTGTGTACGCAGATATTTCTTGAGACGATGCCGGTTTTACGCAAAAAAATTATCGGATTGGGAACGCACCGGCTTCGTGTGGACGGAGTCTAACTCAGCCGTATCTCTGGTGTAACTAAGTGCAACTGTGCATTAGAGCTGCATTGGATTTATATTCTTTTCACAGGGGTAATAAAAGTGCAGCAGTAAAAAAAACAAATCCATGCAAATCATTGAGCATATCACACATATTTTCAATATATAGTTCATATTTAAAGTTTCAGGGTGGAAGTATTTTTTTTTAAAGGTCACATATTATATTTCAGTTTTAAACAAATGTGGATAAGTCTCTAAAATGTATCTGTTAATTTTTTTGCTGAAATACAACTCGGAGCAAAGATTCTGGCATTGCTTGATTTGCTTTCTGTTTCACTTCATCTCCATACACTTTCTTTTTGTGTCAGTGGTCTGTAGCTTTAAATGAATAGCACATGAACACCACTTGGAGAAAGCACATTTTACTAGCAAATCAGAAATCAGGGACCGGAACCGTCCAAGTTCGGGACCTAAATAAAGATTTCCTGCTCATTTTTAGGTTTTTCCCACCCATATTTCTGTGGGGGAAAATGAGTAAGATCAGCAATATGCTGTAGGAGGGTGAGTCAAAAATTATCCGCACATCGGTTATATTTAACATTTTGTTGGCCAGATGCGAACGTGTTACATTTGTTCATTTGTAAAAATAGATGATGCCATTAATTATTGAAGACTTTGTGAGCAGTATGGAGAAAGTTTGGATATTTGCAAAGAAAATTTGGACCGATACTCTAAGGAAGGTGAAAGCTTCTTAAAGAGAATCATTATTGTTAATAAGACATTGATTCATCACTATGAGCCTGCGAGTAAACAGCAGAGTATGGAATGGAAACGTCCTCAATCCTCGATCATGGAAAAGTTCAAAAGTCAACCATCAGCTGAAAAATCGATGCTTACAGTTTTCTGGGATTCTCAAGGGCCAGTATTGGAACATTATCAGGAAAATAATTCAACAATCAACAGTGCTCGTTACAGTGCGATGCTTATTGAAGAGCCGAAGACTAAACTTTGTATTTAACACAGAGGACTGCTATGCAAGAGGGTCGTGATCTTGCAAGGCGATGCACATCCTGCCAACACTGTCAACTTGTTGTTTTGAGCCGTTAAAACATCCTCCCTATAGACCTGGGCCTGTTTAAAAAATTTTTAAGAGTAGAGAGGAGGACTTTTAAGAGGCTAAAGTGTTTCCGTGGCAGAGGACAAAATGGAAATGAAAAAAGGAAGAAATATTTTCCAAACACTGGAAGTAAATCCAAAAGTAAGCACTGCTCTTCGGTCTAATTTGGTTTTCTTGTTGATTTACTCCCTTCCATCTCTCTTGGATTGTTGGCTACATACTTAAATAGACTGTCCTGCAATCATGTAAATTGAAAAAAAAAGAAAAAAAGCTGAGCTATTTTGCTCCCATCAATCTAAAATGCATTACAAGTAATAAAATCAGTACGGTAAATAAATATAAGAACTTAAATATAGTAACTACTGCATAGAAACTGGTTGCTTCAAAAGTAGACACATTTTCAACATGTGGCTGTTTTACAGTAATTGTCTTGAAGATATTTAGCCTATAACAGAAACTTTGCATAACGTAGCCTTTAGTCATTATTATATAATTTCTTCATATACAAACATTATGATTTCACTGTCTATTTTACTATCATGTTTCTTATTTTCACTAAGTGCTTTTTAAGACCTTTGCAGAGGTCAGAGGTCATTTTTTATCAACTGATTTTCGCATCTCCCTAGCACCGGTGTCAGCCACACCTCCTCAATCAGATAAAGTTTTTTGTACTCTCCTTAATCAGAGAGTACTAAGAAGTTTCCTAAATCACTTTTAGTCTGGGACTTTTTAAGCTAAGATTGGAGCTCTCTGAGAGAATTCTAGGAAGGTTTGTGAATATGGGCCTTGATCTCGCTTTATTGGACTGTTACATGTGATTTAACAAATATGGTTGAGCAGGAAGTTTTTTTAAACATGCAATGGATTATACAATGTAGCACCAGGTGATTAATAATATAAATATTTCATATCAGTACAGTCATAGTTTGCTGTGCTGTCAAAACGAAGGAGTTTTCTCTCCCTTCTCTGTGAGCGTGAATAGGATTGGGATGGAGCCATATTGACAAATCCTGACGGCACAGCAGTTGAAAAAGAGACCCTCGTATTATCTCTCGGGCCGATCTGGCCACACTTATGGATCGAAATGCTGTCGTAAATTTATCCTCAGGTCAGTGGTGAGCACGGCATGGAGCAGCCTCTCTGCACCGAGCGATAAAGGCATGGCCACGAGGCTCGTATCCTCCCCCCTCCATCCTTTTAATCCTCCCTCTCTGGCTAGGTCTCTCCCAAGCACGTTGTTTTCTCTCATTTGATGGATCACCAGGTCTCCTGGCTTGCTGACAGCCTTGAGAATAGAAACTGGTCTTATTTGATGTAAGTTCCGAGTTGGGATTTGGTGACATTGGCTCACCTTTGGTAATAGAAAGTGTGTGTGTGCGTGTGTTTGTGTGTGAGTAAGAAAGAAAAGTGTCATGAGTATGTTTCACAAATGAATATGTTCTGCTGTGGTTCTTCTCACATTTCTCAGCCTGAGTGACAGAACCTGTCCACTGTTACACCGAAAACAGCCATGAGATTTTGTAATAGAGACACAAAAATAATCCTGCACGGTCACTATATTTTTCATACTGGTCTACAATGTTCTTCAGGGATAATAGTTTCGGTTTCACCGAAGCTAAAGAGAAGAGATGCAAAGGTTGATCTTCTTAGAATAAAAATGTGGTGAATGAATTTGAACATCCTTGCCATGTTTCAATTTTCATTTAGCAAATCTGTATACCTACAGTATGCATTTTTTCAAATATCTATTTAATCAGTCAATAATCTGAAAAGCATAAAATTGTGTATAATAGCTAAGATTTGAGGATCGGTGGGGATTTGAACCTGGGCCCTTCCACATGGTAGACGAAACACCTACCATTGAGCCACCAATGGCCTGTCTTTGGAAACATTTAAAAAAAATTGAAAATTAATAAATCAAGGTCATTGATTGATTATAATTTGAAAGAAATAACAAGTACAATATTTGAAGCATCTAGAATGTCTCACCATGTCACTGAAAGGTTCATTCTGCAAAAGAAAAAAAGTGGTGAAGTATGAGGGATGTTCAAGTCAAAGACTTATGATAAAGTCGTCTTA